>NC_134862.1:90672778-90705278 GCF_049852395.1 Peromyscus maniculatus bairdii
AAGATAAGACCAGGCTGCTATGCAGTATTGTTTGGTATGTTTGTTTAGGTGGATGGGTGGGGGCCAGCACAATACTAGGTAGAGGACACACCTATCTTGCTGTGGGAATCTACACAAGAAATCACATCCCTTTCCAAGGAAGTGTAGTGACAAATCCCTTTTTGAAGACAGGGATGTCCTGCCTCTGCTTCCAAAGTGCTGGGATTAAAGGCATGCTCCACCTGGTGACACTCCAGAGTCTGTTTGTTTGTTTGTTTGTTTGTTTGTTTGTTTGTTTGTTTGTTTGTTTGTTTGTTTTTCAAGACAGGGTTTCCCTGTGTAGCTTTGCACCTTTTCTGCAACTCACTTGGTAGCCCAGGTTGGCCTTGAACTCATGGAGATCCACCTGGCTCTGCTTCTGAGTGCTGGGATTAAAGGTGTGAGCCACCACCGCCCAGCCAGACACTCCAGATTCTTAACATTTATTTCTTCCCACATTCCATTTCAAGGACAATTATTGCCATCAAAATTCAGAATAAAAAGTAATTTCCTAAAGAAATAAATCATGCTGTCTACAACTTAACTACTTTAATGTTTTGTTTTCTCTGAGAATGAACAAGATAGAATAGAACCAAAAGCTTCACTGCCAGTGACTTGGTCCATGACAGAGAAAACTAACTTCCACCAGTTTATACTGCCACAATTGAAATTGTGAAAGAGAAGAGACACTGTCCCTAACAATAATCCCATATACTATACAGACCAAAAATGCTTCTACAGCAAATGAAACCACTGATTCTCCTATTTGCAAAACTTTACATAATTCAAAACAGTGGTTCTTAATGTTCATTGTTTTGTAAGAGAGTAATTTGAGTCTCTCCACACTAAGACTCAATTTCAAATAATCAGAATCAGAACAAAACCAACACTCGCCATTTGCATTTTAAAAGCTAATGGTAATATTATTCACTGATAGAAACAGTATTTTCCACTTGGTAAAAACAAAAACCAACATCAATAATAATTTGACCTATGTCAAGTGACATTTAGTTCTTAACTGGACCACCTTTGAAGGCTCAGAAATAAAAATGGCAGTTGGTTCCAAACACAGGAAGACAGAAGCTGCTGTGCACTTCAAATTATGTAACTGACCTATTTAAGACATATGAATCATGAATCTAGTTCCTTCCCAATCACTACAGTGTAAGTCTATCCCTATAATACATGCCAATAAAAGTACAGGTGCCATTCACTATCTTCTTTTTGGACTAAGAGAGAAACTAGAATATGTTCCTGTGGTTTATTTCCTCAAAACAGATCCGATGAGAACAAAATATGTTCCTTACAGATACTGATTTCCTTCAAAGAAAACTTTATATAAAACAGGTACAGGTATAATACCATAAAGCCTTCTGCAAGATCTCAAAATGCCGATTGCTCTAAAGTTCATTTTTAAAACAGACAAAGGAGTTCGATGTTTTGATCCTTTTCATGCTTCAATCATTTTCGGAGTAAGATATAAATATAACATTTATAATGGATTTATATATCAACAAAATATCAATATTTCATCTGGCTATAATACTCCTCATTAAACTATATGAATTCTACTCATAACATTTATATCATTAAAATCACTATCAAACATACAACACAGGAGTAATTGATTATATGTATTTTTTTCATATTTAACATTTTCTGATTATAAAATTTTTTATTGCATTAAAGCAAAAGAAAATTTAGTTTATCTCTGACATAACATTTCAAATACTTGAGCTTTAAAAAGTGAATTATTTCTATTCTTTCTAAGCAACATGTAGTTTAATACTGTTATTATGTCCAAATATATATATATTACTGTCCAATTATGGCTTGGACCAGCTGAGGGCATGCCTCAAATCTTTAAACAACCTTTTAGAACAGTGGTCCTCAACCTGTGGGTCATGACCTCTTTGGAAGTCGAATGAATGACCCTTTCACAGGGGTCGCCTAAGACCATCAGAAAACACAGACATTTATACTATAACTCAAAACAGTAGAAAAACTACAGTTATGAAGTAGCAACAAAAGTAATTTTATGTTGGGGTCACTACAACATGATGAACTGTATTAAAGGGCCGCAGCATTAGGAAGGTTGAGAGCCACTGCTTTATAGCCAAGCTCTTCTTCATTAGGAGATCTTATTCTAATTTTAAGTCCTTAGGATTAGCAGTGGCTTGGAAAGTGTATTTTAGAAACCTATGTGTTTTTCATAAAAAACAAGTAACATCAGGCATAGTGGAATGACTGATCCAGCTACCTGGGAATGAGAAGGCAGGACTGTCTAAAGAGAAGAATGGGAGGCTAGCCTGAACAACATAGAGAGAGACCTCACCTCGTATCTCCGGCGGCTCTCATGTCCTAGTATCAAAAATTATGTTTTAAGACAGGATGGAAAATCTAAGTAATTTCAAATGAGGTTTGACAAATAACTAGACTAAACTCACAGGATGATGCTTCTAAACTTTTAACATAAAGAACAGTTCACATTTTTTTCCAGAAAACTTAGGAATTACTTTAAATATATATACGACTTAAAAGTTGACAAGAAAGGTTTGCTCTAACATATACATAGCATTTCAGTTGAAGAATACAGGGGAAGCACAGACACTTTACCTGCTTCCTGTGAATTTAACACTTCTAAGGCATGCATCATGGCACTTGCGAAGACATTGGCATCCTCCTTGCTGCCAAAGTTGAGACCATACACCTGTCTAGCATCCCGCCACTGGTGGAAAGTCTGTGTAGCTTGATTGTACTTCAGCCCTTTAGGAATGGCACAATTTATCACAACCTAAAAGACAGTAATGCATTATAAAGTCAAGCTGGTAACTGGGAAAATAATAGAAGCCAATTCAAATCCTGACTTCGGGTTATTTATTTAAACTTGTTCCTAGCAGACTTTGTCAAAACTAGTTGGAATAGTTACCTAGGGTAAAAGCAAGTCTACAGAAATGAGTCTGATGGAACTTAAGCTATCCTAGGGTTACAAAAGGTCTGCTCTAAAACAGTAAATCAGCAAAAGAAAAGCAATGCACCTCATTAAATATACTTTACTTGTTTGTCTGAAAACCACCAATACAAAAACGGAACATTAAAGGGAAACGGAACTGTAAAGGGCCCTCCTGACTCCTCCCATCCTGAGAAGGTATCTCTAATAGTTTTATAGGATTTGAGAAAAACAGCGTTACAGAATCCATGTTGAGAGATGTACCTGTCCTCTTTCCTCAAGTTCATACCTGAGAGTCATCCACTTGTGTGTGCAACTGTGGTTTGTTCATTTTCACTGCTTTATGCAATATTCTTTTGTATAAACTACCAATCTGCTCATTCTTTGCACTAACATTTTTATTGCTCAGAATTTGCAGCTACTACAAATAATGACATGAACATTCCACTAAATATCTGGTATGCCCAGCACACATTTTTACTGAACATGCACCCACGAGTGGGATTAGCATAGGTCATATGTACATTTAACTTTAGTAGAAAACTCCACACCGCTTTCTAAGTTTCTCCTACCATTTACTCTTCCAGAGCAGTTTATGAAACTTTGTATGACTCTCTATACTGTGGAGCATCACCACTGATAATATTGGCTTTCACTTTTATAGCAATTCTGGTGGGTTTGAATATGCATCTTTGTGTTTTAGTGTACAATACATTACTCTGATCATGAATGAGGTTTAGTATTTTTTCAAGTTTTGGGAAAAATTTTAATTTATTACACTGTGTGTCCATAATGGGGTTTGGAGGAAGGTATGCATGTCATGGCACATGTGTAGAGGTCAAATGAGAACTTTGTGGCATTGGGTCTCTTTCCATTTTTATGTAGGTTGTAGGGATAAAGCTTAGGTTGCCAGGCTGCACAGCAGGTGCCTTTATCCACTAAGTTACACATAGGCTCCCTTTTTGTGCTTTATTTGCTTCAAAATACTTCTTCAGTTAATTACTGCTTACATTCATTAATAAACCTCTGGTCCATTTCTCTCCTGAGTGATCCATCTTTTTCTTCACGTATTATCCCAAAGGGAAGGTTATCTGTGTGACAAATATCTTGTACCATTCTATAATTTGCCTATGTACTCTTAGTGATAGTCACTTTCTTTTATTTCAAATTAACAATCCTTTTCTCTTTTAATGTTTTTTGTGTTCTGTTTAAGAAATACTTTTCAATCTAAGTAATGAAAATACTACCTCATTTTGTCTTATAAAAGCTTTATTACTGTTACCATTAACATTTACATCTCTAGTACAGCTGGAATTGATTTAAGCCCATGGTGTGAGACAGGTTCTGACTTGCATTAACAAAGATGAGGGTTCACCTTTTGTCACCAATTGTGATTATCCCCTGGTAAATATATCTAATATTTGCCCAACTCTAGTGCCTTAACTACTGAAGTTTTCTACTAGGTCCCAGCCACTGGGCTTTGTTCTTCCACTCTGTTCCTCGTTACTGCTTTAGCTATTTTTGGTCCATTGTATAAAGCTACTATTTACACTCTAATTGTCAATTTCCAAATTTAAGACTGCACTCAAACACTGGGCAGGGGTGGCACATGCCTTAGATCTTAGCACTCGGGAAGCAGATGATAGTGCATCTCTGAGTTCCAGGTCATCCTGATTTACAGAGTGAGTTCCAGGACAGCCAGGGCCACACAGAGAAACCTTGTCTCAAAAAACAAAACAAAACAAGGCCGGGCGGTGGTGGCGCACGCCTTTAATCCCAGCACTCGGGAGGCAGAGGCAGGCGGATCTCTGTGAGTTCGAAGGCCAGCCTGGACTACCAAGTGAGTTCCAGAAAAGGTGCAAAACTACACAGAGAAACCCTGCCCCAAAAAACCAAAAAAAAAAAAAAAAAAGACTATACTGAGGCTAATAGAATAATCTGATCACTGGTGTCACAGCTTCTCATAAGTATCGTATATTCCTTATTTAGGCTGCTGTTATCATTCAATGCTTCTCTGTATTGGTATCTCGAGCACCTATATAAATTTATCAGGTATGATAAAATTTTGTTATTTGGTGTTAAAATGTTCTCCATAGGCTCATGGTTGAACACTTGGTCCCTAGCTGATGACACTGTTTGGCAAAGTTGTAGAACTTTTAGGAAACTGAGCATTTCTAGAGGAAGTGGGTTCCTGGAGGCAACCTTGAAGACCTACAGCCTGGCTTACTTACTGTTCACTCTCTGCTTCCTAGGTGACGATGCAATGTGACCAGTCAGGTGGCTGTTCCTTCTGACTTAAATTGCTTTAGTCAGCATATTTTATCACAGCATCAAAAAAGTCACTAAGATACTATTGTAAATAATATCAATTAAATCCTTTTTCTAACCCAGATGAAAACTAGTTTTAGACAATGACAACATACCTAGAGCACCTGTTGATTTTAACCTATTACTAATCTAAGATTTATTAATTCTAACATCCTGCTAACCCTAATGATTTATATTAAGGTTTCTTCCCTCAAAATACACACATAATCATGTTATCTACAACTAACTATTTCATATCTTCCTTCTTAATCCTTGTACATTTTATTTTCTTTTTCTTGCCTTCACTGGTTAGACATACAACAACGTTAAAAAGATATGGTCAATACAAGCATCTTTTGTCTGATGCTATCTTCTGAAGAGTGTAAATATTAAGCTTGTAAGTAAAGATGAACTTTGAAATGCTTAACTTGTGATAAATTACAGCAAGGACACAAACAAATCTGTTGAGAAGATAGGGAAATGAGTCATAAGCTGACTTTACAGACAAGGTTAATGCTGCAGCAGGTCATTAGAGGGTAAGTACCCATGGACTGTTCACTTTGTTGTGGCAAGGCTAAAAATGAACAGGGCCAACTTAGATGGAACATACCACCTATGTGGACTCGGTACACAGGACTGTAATGTAACACACAGTTTGGGCATATAGTATGCTTTCACGGTCAGTCACTCACTAAGTAGTTACCATTAAGTGAGAATATCTATACTTCTTTTTTTGTTTGTTTTTGGTTTTGGTTTTTGGAGGTAAGGTCTCTCAATTATGAAGCCCTGGCTGTCCTATAATTTGCTATATGGACCAGTCTGGTCTTGAACCTAGAGACCCACTTGCCTCCCAAGTGCTGGGGTTAAAGGCACATACCATCACGCCAGACTACATTTCTTATTTTTAAAGATCAGTTACAATGTTGTCCTTCCTCATTCCTCAAAGGTTAGATGACTGAAAGAATTGATTCCTGTTTTTTGGTTTGTTTGTTCTGAAGACAGGATCTCCCTATATAGCCCTTGCTGGCCTGGAACTCACAGAGATCTGCCTGCTACTGTCTCCCAAGGAGCCCGCCATTTACGGTTTTCACATGTGATTCAGACATACATGCAGGCAAAACATCCATACACAGATTGGGGTGTGGGGGGTGTGGGGGGCGTGGGGAATGTCCAACAATTTTTAAAGGTTTTCTTTTCGTTTTTTTGTCGAGAGGGTTTTCCTGTGTAGCTCTGGCTGTCCTGGAACTTACTCTGTAGACCAGGCTGAAAGACAAGGGCCACCACCCAGCTAGTTTTTATCTTTTTAGTTTTCATTTTGTTCTCCATGACAGCATCATGGGCAAAACCCATGGGCTAAGAACCCACTGGGGGTCGAATGACCCTTTCACAGAGGTTATATATCAGATATCCTGCACATCAGTTATTTACATAAGATTCATAACCGTAGCAATATTACAGTTAGGAAGTAGCAACGACAATCACTTTATGGTTAGGGCTCAGCACAACATGAATAACTGTATTAAAGGGTCGTAGTGTTGGGAAGGTTGAGAACCACTGGTCTAACCTAAGGGACCACTCAGCTGGGGATAGATGAAAAGAGAAAACAGATGGCAGAGCTAAATAGCCAAGCAGCCGTAAGTGGAGTTTTGGGTAGAGAAACTGAGGAGACTAGAGGCTGTGTAAACACAGTGAGGAAACTGGAGCACAGAAGAAAAGGGGAGGCTAGGGAGGAGGAAGGGACACGCAGCAAAGATGAGAGGTGAACTAACCTCTGTACACTCACTCAGAACTACGAAACTTTCTCATCGGAGAAACACTGCATTTTTTATTGTTTTTTGTTTTTTCGAGACAGGGTCTCTCTGTGTTGTTTTGGTGCCTGTCCTGGATCTCACTCTGTAGACCAGGATGCCCTCGAACTCACAGAGATCTGCCTGCCTCTGCCTCCCGAGTGCTGCGTGTGCCACCACCACCAGGCAGAGCGTTGTTTTAATCAGTTGTCCTAAGAGCTTCACTGCAAGCGAAGTCAATCGCTTATGGAAGGGAGATAAGCTGCAGTTTCTTTCTATTTCCCAGGGAAACTCCCTAAATCTCCTCAGTCAAAAAGAGGATTTTCTCTTTGTCCTCTTTTTATGGGATGCAGCCTCTCTGAGACTCAATTTTGTGCAGAAGTACAAGTTCCAATGCCCATTTGCTACCCGCATGCATGGCAAATATAAATCCTTAGCTAATCACACCTGGCAAACCAACTTCAAATCGAGGGCTATGCAGCACCTGTTTACATCACATCTTACTAGAAAATTAGGGATCTGTCTTTTAACCAGAACGCACAGGGCACCAGGTAAAATTTAGCTGTATCTTCCCTGCACTTTGTAGCAGGATGGTTTTAAACATCAATTAGATGACATATTTGTAAAGTCCCTGTTGTTAGCACACAATAAACACACCAGGAAGGCCACTCGACCTTTCCCTCAGCCTACAGGTCCTGATCTGGATCTAACAGGGACCAAGACATCAAAGTAATCACACAACCCAGTTACTTTCCTGAAATCTGGAATAGAAAATTACCAAAAGCTAAGCTATCACCTTAGATATGAACAGAAAAGAAGAGCCCAATTATTCTAGAACAACTAATGCCTACCACTTTAAAAAAAAAAAAATCGCTTACGAATTTAACAATATTTTCTGAAACCATTTATACATTTAAATCCTTCCTCTAGCCTCATAAAATAAGTAAAAAAATGAGTTCCATAAGCATTCAATGTGCTCTTTACATTACACTTCATCTTTGTCTATCCTGAATTCAGATTATAAAAACTGGTCATTTGGAAGGCCAAATAAGAAAATCTACTGAAGACACAAACAAACACCTCCTGCTCAGTGAGGCTTGGTGGACGTTAGTTCGATCTTCAGAGCAGCAGACTCCCAGGAGCTGTGCTCTAACCTCCACATGTGTGCTATCACATGTGCAAGTCTGTTCTTACACACACACACACACACACACACACACACACACACACGCACAAACACAAATCAGAACGGACTTCAGCAGCCCCTTACCTGATGGTCTTGAATCTTCCTGCCCACCACTCTGAATGTGTTGTTGCCTGTATGGTGATATATATGTACTCTGCTGAACCCGGTGGAGCCACCGGCTGGCACCCACTTCTTGTTGGCATCATCATAGACCATTACAGCAGCTCTTGCCTGACAGATACTCTGTTCACTGTAAAAAATAAAGTTCAAATGAGATACTTAAAATATGTGAGGCATGCCACAGAGCCAGGAGCCAAGATTAGCCAACCTGGCAGTCAGTTAAAAAACGAGCAGAGGCTCTTACCCCTACGGGTGGAGTCTAATGGGAAAGACAAACGCCAAGTATAGTAAGGGTGGAGTTTGGGGTCCATAAAAATACAAAAACAAAACAAAACAACCCACCGAAATGTATCAACTTATTATCAAATTGAATAAATCTATCAATACAACTGTAAATTAATCACCACTTGTTTAACTATACGATGGGGACCTGTCTAGAGATTTATTTTCTCCTTGTGGACGGAATTAGTTTTATCGTTAGGATCACTTCAAAATCTCTAACAAATTCAGCCAAAGGAGTATCTGTTCCTCTAAACACAGAGATAAAACTAATAATCAATGGCCAACAACATGACTGACTCCTTTCATTCCCTTTACTCAAGTTAATATCCTACACTTGAACATTTTTTTTTTTCATTTTTCCTTTGAAAAGTGTAAGAGGGAAATGGAGAAAGAGCTCAGGGATTAAGAGAGCTTATTGCTCTTACAGAGACCCCAATTTTGAGTCCTGGTGCCCAGACTTGACAGCTCACAACCACCTGTAATTCCAGCCAGGAGACCCGATGCCTCTGTTTTTCATAGGCACTTACGAGCTTCACACACACACACACACACACACACACACACACACACACACACACACACACACACACAAACTAAAAGATGATTTCTAAGGATCCTATTAGACTTAAAATCCTCTTCTTCACAGATAATTACTAAAAAAGGAGAAGACCAGAATTTTTGGTTCCTATCTATCCCAATTACTTGCTACTAAGTGATACTGAGACACAAACAGAGACGAGGTCAAGTTCTTACTGAGCAATACATTCATCTTTCAAATTTTCCAATGTTCTTGGGGGAAAACCTGATTAGTTTTCTATTACCTTATTCTATGCTACATTTCTTTCTCAATACCATATACCAAAAGAGAACATAAAAAACAGGCACTGTTGACTACTAACCCAGTTAAACTAACAACCTCTAGGGCAGTGGTTCTCAACCTAAGTGTCATGGCCCCTTTAGGGGTCACATATCAGAGATCCTGCTTTATCAGATATTTACATTACAATTTACAACAGTAGCAAAATTACAGTTACGAAGTAGCAACAAACTAATTGTGGTGTGGGGGTCACCACAACATGAGGAACTGTATTAAAGAGCCACAGCATTAGGGAGGTTGAGAACCACTGGTCTAGAGGAAGAAGCCTACTTTTGAGTGGTTAATACAGATGCTCCTAAATAGTTCATGCACTCCCCATCCCATTTGTAATACAAGTACTTGGTTCCGTCTACCACTTCCTGCCTCAAGAGATCTCAGACAACACACTGTGGTTTTCCGCAAGGCCCTCAGAAATAGTTCCCCACACTCCTGCCTTACTCATGCTTCTTCTCTCCATCCACCCAAGAGGACAATGAGCACAGCGTTGCGGGCGGGTTTGTGATCCTGATGACAAGATCATGGAAGACCTACAGAAATCACTTCCCTGAATAATCAGTTTGCTTCAGAGAAATTAGTTATAATTATTTTAATTTCCTATTGAGGAAATTCTACAAAACCGAAGCTACATGTAAGCAGCAATGCCATAGTAAGTCCTTGGGTGACATCTCAACTGTTACGCTGCCTAGAAATTTTCTGGGACTAGAAACAGTCAATGACTGAAGCCTGAATTGCTTGTTTTTTTTAAAAGAGCATTACTTAAAGGTATTTGTCAGTACAGAGGTTGAAAACTTATTCCTCACAAGAGAAACACATACTAAGTGACAACTTTCATCTAAGTATAGCAAAGATGATTGAAATAAGCAAAAGTCAGTGCTTCTTGCAGCTTAGGGATTACAACTACAGAAATAAATATACTATGAAATAAAAAAAGATAAACCTGTAAATTAATGCAAAACTAAATCTTTCAGTGTTCAAAAATTAGTACTGGCCAGGCACAGTGACACAAGCCTTTAATTCTGGCACTTGAGAGGCATAGGTAGATGTATCTCTGTGAGTTTAAGGCCAGCCAGGGTGGTAAAACAAGACTCCTTTAAAACAAGCAAACAAACAAATAAATAAATGGCAATCCAGGAGGCCATTAAAACTTGATGACTTGAATTAGATGCAATAGCACACACCTGTAACTCTAGCAATCTATGGGAGACAGGAAACGACAGGAGACTCACAAAGGCTCATAGACTAGCTAGCATATATCTACCTACTCTGACCACAGATGCTACACACAAATTAAGCCAGTGGTAATCAAGTTTTTAATTTTATAGACCTACAAATCTAAAAAAGATTGGGTGAATCAATACAGAACAGGATGTTAATATTTTGGTCTATTAGCCATTTTGGTAGATAAAAAACTATAGGGGGGAAGACCATCACAAGTTATTAAAATGAAACAATGAAATAGGAATAGAAGAGATGGAGAAATAGAACAGTAGTTAATAGAACAGCTGCTCTTCCAGAGGACCCTGATTCAATTCCCAGTACCCACATGATGGCTCACAACTGTCTGTAAATCCAGTCCCAGGAAATTTGGCCTCTGCAGGTACCAGGCACATATGTGGTACACACATATATGCAGGCAAAACACCCATACACATTACAAAAAACAAAACTTAAAATGATCACATGTAGTAACTTTAGTTTTATAGACATTACATTATTCATGTTTGTCTTTTCCCCCTCCACTTTATTTTAGTTCAGTGAAATCGTCAATGATTGGCTTTAAAATAAGACAGCTCTGTGAGGTACCTGTAATCCAAACACCCAGGAGGCTGAGAGCAGAAAGATCCAAAATTCAAAACCAGCCGGGTCATAGAGAAAAACCCTTAGCTAATTATGGTTGTTCTCAGCCACATAGAAAGTACTGTGGGTATATATGCAAGAACAGAGCATTGCATCTTTATACGCACCATGACAAGCCTCAAAATAAAACACATCAAAATCTTCACATTTCTGAATCAGTGAAACAATTATGAAAAAGATTAAATAAGTAAAGTACTAAACTGTAGTTTTATGAAGATTAGATACTAAATTAGCCATAAACAAAACCCACATTCTTATGGTGCAATTTAATTAGTGTAAAGAGTTGACTATACTCCATGTTCCTGATGATAATTTTGGTATTTTCCAATGAAATATGGCATTAAAAAGCTAAAGATTGCTGGTTTACCCACCCACACACATATACACACACATACATACACAAAGTGTAAAGAAACACAATATTACTTTATGTATAATTTTGTAGCTTAGTCAGTTCATTTCTGAATATATTCCTGAACAAGTAGGTATATATAATGGGTAGAGAATGCTCGTCAAAAACAGGCACCAGTAAATAAATGTTTATATTTAAGGGGAAAAAAGAACTTATTCTTGTATATACTATTTATGATAATGCAGTAAAGCAGTCTTTAACAAACAGCAATTCCCTTTCAAAGACACCACCTACTAATCATTTGTTAAAATATGAATATTCCAGTGCCTCACACACAGTAAGTACTCTTTAAACACTATTCAGTAAATAATCACATCTCACAAAACCTGACTTATCAAAAACCTGAACCAAATACTTTTTCTTTTGTTAAGTCTTCCTAGGGTCCCCAAAGCCATCATTAATTTCTTCCTTTTGCGTTCTCCTAGTGCGATTCTCTGGTGAGGTAGCATTTTAGCCACAGGTAGGAAATGGTAAAATACTAGTGGGCTTAAAGTAGAGCATGACTTACATTTTTCAAAAACATAACAGGCTACCATGAGCTAAAGAGAGATGGGAATTCAGAATACCTGCAAGAATATTAGACTAGAAAACAGGAGAAAAACATGTGGAATGTCTGAAGTATAACACAAAGGATAAAAACTATGGATATAACTAGCATGTTACTAATGTTCCTGCTTTAAAGGGGGGGAGGGGCATTGTTTTGATCTGAGCTTCTTCACTAGGTTCCAAGACCAGTTCAGACTAAAATGGAGTCATCAATGCTGAATGCCATACAATCAAATTGAAGCTTTGAATAGATAGATCCTCTACTTAAAGAGGTTCCAAACAAAGCAGCTATTTCTGTGCTCCCCACCCCCACCTAAAAAAGAGGTCCACTTGAGTCAGAGTAATCCATAAATCCCAAGTTCCTGCAGCAAAAATGTAACTGATGGTAATGAGCCTATACCCCCCCACCATTATTGTTATTTGTTCCCACCTTACAAAACCCAAAACCTATTTTTTGTTTTTTCGAGACAGGGTTTCTCTGTGTTGTTTTGGTCCCTGTTCTGGATCTCACTCTGTAGACCAGGCTGGCCTGGAACTCACCGAGATCCTCCTGGTTCTGCCTCTCAAGCGCTGGGATTAAAGGTGTGCGCCACCGCCACCGCCCGGCCCAAAGCCCATTTTTAACTCCTACTGCTCAGAAGGAGCTCACTCATGAGTATATACAAAGGCCCATTAGATATATGAGGTGAAGTTTTTGTTAATTTCTTACAGCTCCTCACCGCCCAAGAAATGACTACTCACCAGACTCCTGGGGGAATGCACAAGAGGGGCTAACGGTCCCGGTTGTGTGCCCTGCCTTCCTCATGGAGCACCACTGACTAGACAGAGTTCTTTCCACTGGTCTTTGCTCCTGTTTCCTCAAGTCATGTCTCCCTTCAAGTTCACAGGTGTCCAAACCCATGGTTGGTTTGTACTGTGGGCGTGTAAACGACCTTTGGGGCTCTGCAGTAACTGAAAAGTCAGTGTCACGAACTGTAGCTTTACAATTAACTGTCAACAGATGTAGTAAGTGACAGGACAGCTGAGAGCCTAAACTCTGGCTCTTCAAATAGGGAAGAACACCCCCTACCACCACCCCAGCTCTCTGGAACAGGAATCACTGGCTAGCTGATCATGGGAGTTGCAGGGCCAAAGCCACAACTTAACTGGTGGGCAGGAGACACTTGACCATTTGATGACTCTTCACACAAAAAAATGACTGTCAGGGTCCCAACCCTGTAGCTGATCACCTCTTCTAACAGACTCAAGAGCCAACATAAAAATGGGATCCTTATATTTTTTTGGTGGGGAGGGGTGTTTTCAAGACAGAGTCCCTGGTTGTCCTCGAACTCACAGACACCCACCAGTCTCACTCAGCCAGTCTCTGCCTCTCCGTGCTAGGATAAAAGGTGTGTGCCATTCTGCCTGGCTCTTACTGTCTGAAGAACTGAGTTGACAGCTTCTGCCTACCAATATGCTTTTTACACACTCAAGGAGACTAAAACACTCAAAGGATGAGAAGCACCACACGTACAAAAGGCATATTAAGAGGACATCTAGTGCAAGTGCGTGAGCGGAAGCCTCGGGACACCAATCCCATCATCACCGTGATCACGGACTTCTTGTCTCACTCCGAGGAAGTAAATTTCTGCTCAAGCCTCATAATAATAATGATGATGATGATGATAGTAAACCTGGAAGAATATAACATTTTAAGGATACCAAGATTTATTTCCATTAGCCAAACACAAATCAGTAGATTACAGAAGGCTTATGACAAAAAATTATGAAATATTAAATAGGATTTCTCCATTAAAAAAACTTGCTAAAGGGGCTGGAGAGATGGCTCAGAGGTTCAGAGCACTGGCTGCTCTTCTGGAGAACCCAGGTTCAATTCCCAGCACCCACATGGTGGCTCACAACCATTTATAATGGGATCTGATGCCCTCTTCTGGCATGCAGGTGTACATGGAGGCAGAACACCGGATACATAATAAACAAATCTTTTAAAAAAAACAAACAAAAAAAAACTTGCTAAGGACAGGGCAAATTCGGCTTACTAATAACAGGTTCTTCTATCATGGTTCACTGAAGAAAATAGCGTGAATGTCATTGACAAACAGCAGGTACAAATAAGGGCAGCAAACAAATTTTTTTCCCCAAAGCAAGAAAACCATCTGGGATATAGACACTTCAAATATGTAGAAAGGCAAGATTATCACTTTGACAAAAGCAGTATTAATTTTTAAGAGGTAAAATACCAAAGTCATTACTGGGCTCTCATCTCACAGTATCCAAGTTCACATACAAAATGCAACTAGGTATAACAATTAATTCACAGTCAGGAAAAAGTGTCAGTTCATCTAAAGCAAAATAGTGCATTTTAAAAAATATTTTGGTAAATCTATTAGGCCACTTTTCAGGATGAAGAATCCCTTAACCATTATTCTTTCCTCATAGTTAATATGTAGAAAGGAGGTTCATTAAGATATACAGACTTGATGTCTGATAAATTTTGGTATGTGATGTTTATTTTGTTTACAAGTTTATTTTAAATATATTTATTAAAAATGAAATGATACTTGTTACCATCTCCCCAAAACAACAAAATATTTGTATACTCTACAATATGGGTATATTATGTCACTGAATGATTCTTTCAACTGTGCTACATATTGAAAAATGTCATGATAAAATGTTGGGGAGAAATTAACCAGCGTTACTACTGTGCAGGTATCTCTATGGAGATACAGTGATGGTTAGTTTTGAATTGTCAACTTGACACAACCCACAATCATGTGGGAAGAGTCTCAATTTTTAGGAAGTGCCTAGATCAGGTTGAATGTTGGGGGCATGTGTTGTGACTGATGTGAGAAGACCCTTCCTCAATACGAACAGTACCGTTTCATGGGCTGGGCCTGAACTGTGTGAGTAGAGAAAACTACATTAGTGAGCAGGCAGCCCGGATGCATTTGTTTATGCTGACCGTGGATATGATGTGCTGAGCTGCTTGAATTCCTGCCTTGACTTCGCCTGTATGAAATGAATCTTGGAATTATAAGCCAAATACACCCTTTTCTCTCCTCTGTTGCTTTTGGTCAGGATTATTTGTCAAACAGAAATGAAACTACAACAGTTCCAATATAAAATGACATACAAAGTAATTGTATATCATAAACAAAAGACCAAGGACTGACATGTTTTATTTCTTATATTCACTCAAGTAAGAATTTTAAATTGAGGGACAGCAAAAAGTCTCAGAGAGAAAAGGTATTTGTCATGTGAGCCAAGAGAATGGAGTCTGATCCCTTGAACCTATATAAAGGAAAAGATCCAACTCCAGAAAGTTGTTCATTAACTATCACAAGCACACTGTGGCATATGGGCCCACCTGCTCACACATGAACCCATACAAACACAATAGTAATAATTAAAAAAAATTAATTGATGGGTAGGTAGTATGCTGACTAATGCTTCCCACTAAAACCCAAAGACATGTATCATTAAGGCTTGAACAGTCCATAGTCAAGGTTTCGACTAACACCAGCGTCCAGCAGTACTTCCAATCTACACTTTTCTCCTGCAGCACTCAAAAGCTCCACACACAGCTACTTGCTGTGCACTTGTACACGGCTAATTCTGAAGCATAAGGCATTCTCCCACCCAGCTTCTTCCCATACTCTCACTGCTCCTCTCTCCCCATTTCCCTCTCCAAATGAAACACACCCACATTTCTTCTCCAGACAGAAATCTAAGTTCCCTACACAGCTCCTGTGCGGTTACCTTCCATCAGTCACCAGGACCCAGAGGTATCTTTTATACCGCCTCTCCACGGTCTCAGTGCCACCTCATTACTGTGCTATTTCTTCCCTGGATTATCATAAAAACTCACAAGAGCCTTCTAATCTCCAGGATCTTTCTGTAGAAGGCTCATAGTCCGCACTTTCCAAATAAGCGTAACATATTTTTTGTTTTTGTTTTTTGTTTTTTCTGTGTATCTGCCATGTTTACGTACATGCTGGTATCTACAAAGGCTAAAGGACATCAAATCCCCTGAAAGTAGTTACAGATAGTTCTGAGCTGTCCAACATGAGTGCTGGGAAACTGAACGTGGGTCCTCTGGAAGAACAGGAAGCACACTTAACCCCAACTCATCTCTCCAGTCCCAGATTAAGTATCTTAATATTACCTAGAATATAAAATGTTTTACTATTACTTCACAGGAGAATCTAGTATTAATATTTTAATTAGGGCATTTTTTTTTTAAAAAGACATGGTCTCACTATGTTGCTCTGGCTAGCCTTATACTCTCAGAAATCTGCCTATCTCTGCCTCCTGATTGTGGGATTAAAGGAATGCTCCCACCAGGCCCAGCTTTAACTAGGACATTTTACAAAATAGATTTATATTCCTGATGAGATGTAGTGGGTGGCTGTTTGAGCCAGAGCCCTGTAGCTTATACCTGCTTGTGACCTTGAGGTCCATGCCCTTGGGGCATGGCTGCTGAGGGGAGGGGGAGCCTTCAGACCTGGGATGCACATACGGCTCTCACTTCCTCCTCGTGGTTTCGGATGCTGAGATCTCGTACCAGGCAGATCAGCGTGGGACATAGCTCAACTTTTCCAGACCCTACAATAAATCTCCCATAGTTGTGAGTTAACCCCCAAATAAGTTCCTTTGCTCATTAAATAGGCTTCATGGATTAATTCCATTATCTGGCACCCAATGTAAGGCATGAACCCACGACCCTGGGATTAAGAGTAAGGTCAGTTTATGCAAATTACTCCATCACTTTGTAATTAAGACCAGATAACAATGATAATTTCAGACTTGACTATTGTGGCAGTTTAGAAGAAAATGGTCCCCAAAGGGAGTGGCACTATTAGGAGGTGTGGCCTTGTTGGAGGAAGTGTGTAACTCTAGGGGTGGGCTTTGAGGTCTCTTCTGCTCAAGCTTCCTGCAGTGTAACAGTTGACTTCCTGTTGCCTGCAAGATGTAGGACTCTCAACTGCCTTTCCAGAACTATGTCTACCTGTATACCGCCATGATGATAATGGACTGAACCTCTGAACTATAAGCAAGCCACCTCAATTAAATGTAGTCATGGTGTCTCTTTACAGCAATGAAAACTCTATTGCTGCTAGACACACATTCATTCATACATACATAAATATATACACACACACAATTATTAACACACAGACTACAAGATTGTGGCCCACATCCCCCCACAATTCATCAAGATTTCTGAGATTTTCATCATCAATACTCAGTTTTATAAGACTGAAGGTGTATATGTTTAGAAGCACCAGAACTTGGGAGTAACAGTATAGAATCCTACCCAAGGAAATCAAGTGACTATTTAGCAATAAAATAAAAACAAAATTTCAATTATAACTCTCTAAAATGTCTTAAAAAACTATGATATAAGCAGACAAATAAAAAAGACTAAAGGTTGATGAGGACTGAGACAATAGAACTATACTTAGTAGGTAGACTGGTACAGGCATTCCATGTGACTGGCAAGTCACACTGACCCACACCTAGGCACCCACACATCTGCCCAGAGAAACTTTAGGTAAATATTAGAAAAGACACAGGAAGGGGGGGGGGGGGCGGGGGAGGAACGATGCTAGAAAAAAAATGCTTTAAACAAAAATAATTGAAGGGATACACACAATTGATAAAAGTATTTCCTGCTCTAAGAAGTATGGCTAACTCAATTCTATATGCTAAAATTTCAAAATAAATAATAATCAAAAAGTACTTGACTGCAGTCTGAATATATCTCACAGTCCTTGTTCAAATATATACTTACAGATTTGTTTGTATTGTTTTTCTTTTTTTTGTTTTGTTTTGTTTTTCAAGACAGGGTTTCTCTGTGTAGTCCTGGCTCTCCTGAAACTCCCTCTGTAGACCAGGCTGGCCTCAGACTCACAGAAATCCATCTGCCTCTGCCTGCCTCTGCCTCCCAAGTGCTGGGATTAAAGGTGTGTGTCACCACGGCCTGGCCCAATTCCAGGTATTTTATGAAACCTTCTCTGAGCTCCTAGAAAAACCTAGCCAGCAATACATAAGCATTTCTTAACTGTTACAAAAATACCTTGATGTCTTCAAGTTTGGGATTCCCTAGAACAGGGGTTCTCAACTTGTAGGTCACGACCTCTTTGGAGACTACATATCATATAACCTACATATCATATATTTACATTATGATTCACAACAGCAAAATTACAGTTATGAAGTAGCAATGAAAATAATTTTATGGTTGGGGGTCACCACAACATGAGGAACTGTATTAAAGGGCTGCAGCATTAGCAAGGTGGAGAACCACTGCTCTAGAAGAAATGCTGACACATGGATTTGAGCACTGGTGGTTTATGTGGAAAGGATTCACCAGCAGGAGAGTCAGGCAAATAGAGGAAGCCAACAAAAAGTGCTGCCAATGAACAAATGAACAGTTACATTGAATACTGTGAAAACACAGAGCCAAGTCAGGCATCCTGGTGGGGATAGGAGGAAACTGGGTGCACTTGTCCACTAATTTCTGTCTTTCACTGACTGAGAGCTGCTTCTAAGTACACTAGATCTCTGGAATATTAGTTCACCCTGAGCCTAGCTATCAGCCAGAAAAAACCCCAGGGGGCTGGCGTGATTGACCTTTGGCTGTATGGATATGACAGGAACAGTCTGCTACATTTGCGCATCTGCCTCCTAGGCTTCTTTACTTGTAAAGCAGAGACAATAAAGTCACCGAGAGATTAAAGGAGATAAAGAAGAGTGCTTTTGTTGTCATGTACTCAATAAATGGCAGCTCTGTTTTGTTTTCAGTGGACTTACATTTAATGTTTAAAGGACGAGAGAGATGGCTCAGTGGTTGAGAGCACTGCTCTTAACTTTTTTGATTCCCAGCACATGGCAGTGCACAATCATCTCTAACTCCAATCCCAGGGGACCTGATGCCCTCTTCTGGCCTCTGGGAGCACTGTGTGCACAAAGTGCACAGACAAGCATGCATGTTAAACATCTGTACACATAAAATAAAAAAATAAAAAAACCTTTATGTGGAGCTGCAATACAGCTTATGAAGCAACACTGGAATTTATCTGAAGCAAATAATTGCTAATAAATACAAATGTTTAGCTATAACTTTTGGATAATGGTTCTAATATATGGAGATTTAGTTATAATATAACCTAAATATGCAATGTTGTAAGCATTGTTCACAACAGTGACAGATACAGAAAGAAATTAAATGTAAGATAACAGCAGCTTGACAAAAACATATGAATACCCTATAGAGAAATAAAAAAGCCAACGGAAATTATAAAAGCATTGGTAAAAAAAAAAAAATCAGGTTATAAAGTAATGTATACTAGCTGAGCACAGTGGCTCATGTACGTAATCCTAGCACTTAGAAGGCAGGAGTACCAGGAGATTAAGAGGATGTTCAGCTACACAGTGAATGAGGCCAGCCTCAGCTACATGAGACTCTGCCTCAAAAAAGTCAAAACCAGGAAAATTATGATCTTATTCATAAATGTATACATATAAACACATATGATACACCACAATATATGTGTGCATGTGTGCATGTGTATGTCTGTGTACATATTACCAATACTAAATCATTTTTAGTGGTGTCTGTTGAAGCCAGAATAATGAATGGCTTTAATTCTCTGTTTGGGGAAGGAAGAATTGGGATCTACAATCCCAGTATTTTCTACAATCAATACATTGATTGTCATTAAAAAAAAAAAAAAGAAAATTTGGATACAAAACAATTTGCTTTCCATGCCATTGAGTTTTAAAGATGGGTTGCATGTTTGCTTGTTTTAGAGGTAAAGTTCTGCTTTGTACTGACTCACAACCCTACTGTTTCAGTTCCCAAGTAATGAGAATACAGACATGCGCCACCACTCTGGGTTTTTTAATCTAAAGGTTTAATTTTCTTTTCTGTAGATTTTATATAGACTGTTCACAGTAAAAAACCTTCAGCATAGGGTTGATCATGATATTTTGTTCATATCAACCCAAAACATTAAAGAAAATATTAAATGTACTTCGGTGGTGGGCAAAGAATATGAACTTAATTAAGTCTAAGTGAATTTCAATGCCAACTGTTATTTTCTAGTTGTATTAAATGATTTATAAAGCCTTTGAAGGCTTCAGTTTCCTGATTTCTAAAGTAACACATGCAACAATTGTGAGAATGAAACTATGTACATAAAGCCCTTCAAGTACCTGTCATGGGCTTGCTGGACACTCAAACTTATGCACACTGACCATTATTAGTGGAAACAACAGCATTTTGGTGAACTGAGATACTAATAAAGAGTTTTAAAACCACAGTAAGCACACTGCCAACTGTAGTACACTCCAACATTTGCTCAGCTGCCAAATAACCTTCAAGATCCATGGCACCCTTTAAATGACCACAATCCTCCAGTCAGTTCAAGATCCTGGACTGCTCATTCTCCCATTCTAATGTGTGAAGAATGAGCCTATATAACTCTGATAGAATCCGCCAAACTCAACTCCTACTCTCCTGCAGACCAGCAGGCTTTCTTTATTTCTACCCACCCTTCAGAACCCATCTTATGTGAAGGCTATTATAAGCTACAGTGATTACTTCTAAATCTGGGAATTCATGATGGCCTTGAAATTTCCCAGCAAACTATAAATGGCTGTTGCTTAGCACATCTCCATAACACTAGAATACAATTCTAACTTCTGGTTTCAATGATTATAACTTAATAGAGATTATGGAGCCAGGGGTGGTAGGAAATGCATGTTATTCTGGTAAGAAGAATGAGAAAGGAGAATCATGAGTTTGAGGCCAGCCTGAACTACATATATATCAAGATTCTGGTTTTTTGTTTGTTTTTGAAAAAAGATTGACCATGAAGTCTTTGAAATTGCTTTCTGTTAGTCACTAATGTGAATAAGGTACAAGTATATATAATATTTAGTAGCACTGAATACTTGGTCCAACTAAATCAAAGCCCAAATTTCCCATTTTTAAATACAACTACTGGAAGAAAGCCTGGTTTTCCTATTATTCCAAGGAAACTCTTAATTTTCCAAGAGTATTTCTTGGACACTGATGATTCCAGACCAGATATTTATACTCTGGCAAGTATCTCTACATTTACCAGCTGCCAGCTTCTGCTCAGAACTACTTTATAAATTGGGCAATTCTGTCCTGAAAAGCAATCTATCTACTACAGCTGGGAAAACATGCTTTTCACCTTTTTTTTTTCCATATACAGTTTCTCCATTAAGAGGAGGAACTTGGTCCTTCAAATGAGGTTCAACATATTTTAGTTCTCAGAACTAGACTAGCTATGATGGTTACCATACAACAGAAACTCCAGAAAAGATTATTTGAAGATTAGAAAAATGAGACAGCACATAATAGGCCTTTCTACCCACATACATCAAATTAGTCTAGGAGCCTTGAAAAGCTAATGGCAAACATACTTCTTAGAAGTTACTCATTTCACATTAAAATCTCATTCTTTAGTAATTTATCCCCTTATACAACCTGTTTTAATATGAAGGTATCATTCCTAAAAAGCTTGCAGTAAAACTGGCATTCTGTGTGGATAACCTACACTTTTCAATCCTGAGGCAAGTGCCAAGTGCCCCAGTATGCAGACACAAAAGCATCACAAAGAACTTCCAAGTCTGACTAGAAGAAGCTTACATCCTAAGGGGGAATACTGGGTAGCAAAGTACAGAACGCTGACACACTACTCATGGGTCTGTCACTGACAACAACTAAAGGACAATGAAGCATGACTTGGCAATCCAGCCTACGATGTTCTGTTTGCACTCTGACAGTATTTGGAAGTAATGATAGCACAGGATCACTGAAGACAATCACTAGCTATAGTCTAAAATTTTCAGCCAAATATAAAGTGTATGACATTCCTAAGGTTTAACAGTTTCTTGCCCTGTGCTCCTATAAAACATTCAAGTAAGATATAATGGTCATTAGTACATTTTTTTTCCTGGTTAATCTTTTAAAGGGCCTTAATACTGATCTTTTCTGGTAATATCAACAAAGGGGTTTAGTAAGAGGGAATGCTTTCAGGAAACTACCTGCAGGAATCTGGTGAAAGACCAAATTAATGTGCTTCAAAGATAACTACCTTGTATTCTTATGACCTAAAACACAAAAGTCTCTTTTCAGTCTATCTTAGGAGACACTGAAATCAGGGAGTATGCAATAAAGTTGTGTTAAAGCTAGAAACTCAGAGATTCTCTCTCTCTCTCAAACACACACACACACACACACACACACACACACACACACACACACACACACACGGAGTTTCACACTGTAGCTCAAGCTGGCCCAAAACTCACTATGTACCCCGGGCTGGTGTCAAACTCACAGCAATCCTCCTGCTTCAGCGTCCTGAGGTTATAGATGTGTACTGCCCATCCAACAGCCTTGTTCTTGTCAGAACCAGTTACACTGCTTCTTTCGTGTATCGCTGGGTTCAAAGTTTAAGGGCAAACTGTTGTTATGTTTTAGCTGAAGTGACAAACATACATAAATACTTTTCATGTGTAGTGTAAGCCAGACTATCTTCAAGCAGGGCACAAAATCTGTTGGGGATTTGAATGAAATTACACCATCAAAACTGGGGGCTGGAGAGATGGCTCAGCAGCAGGCAAGAGCACTGGCTGCTCTCGAAGGATTTGAGATGGTTCCCAGCACCCAGATGATGGCTCACAACTATCTGTAACTCCAGTTCCAAGGAATTCAAAACTCTCTTCTGGCCTCCCAAGGTACCAAGCACACACACAATATATACATACAGGTGAAACACTCATACACAAAAATAAAACTAAATCAACCTTTGAAAAAACATAATAAATTATCTTTTGCACTGAGTAACAAGCTTCTCCTCTCCATTGCTTCCAGCCTGCTAATTTCTAAGTTAGCATTTCCTTTTCCAAATAAAACCTCACTTCAGTTTTCTTAACCATTACTGCTCCATTGTATCTTCCAGTTCATATCCAAGTAGTCTTCTTAGACTATCCTTTCCCATCAGTCTCACTATAACCATATACTAGACACAGAATTCCTAGTGCAGAAGTATATCACCTCTATCTACATAATACCTAAAGCATATTCAGATACTTGCTGAATGTCAAGCAAGCAAATGGATCATAAGGCCCAACAAGAAAAACAAAAAAACACTGTTTTAGTCTCCTAAAGTTTTTAAAATTAGAAATATTTTCCAAAGCAACTGCTAGTTTTAATGTGCTCCCCAAAGTTCATTTAATCCCAAACTGTTAGAAGTAGGGCCTTTAAGAGTCATAAAAGCACTGTCCTCATAGATGGATTTATGCCATTATTTTTAAAGTATATTAAGCTATAACTGTAGTGTAGTGGGTTCATGATCAAACAAATCCACTTCTTTTAATTCCAGCGCTTGGGAGGCAGAGTCAGGCAGTTTGAGCCCAGCTTGGTCTACAGAGGGAGTTTCAGAACTACACAGAGAAACCTTGTCTCAAATAGGAAAAAAAAAAAATTTTTAAGGGAGAGAGAGATATCTACTCCTCAGCACCTCTGCTCTTTTGCTAGAGGATGACCCAGCAAGAAGGCCTTCACTGGACAGATGTGGGTCACTTGATCCTTGTCCTCTCAGCCTTGAGAACCACAAGAAACAACTCTGTTCTTTGTAAATTACCCAACATCAAGTATTCTTTTATAGCATCACAAAGTAACTGGGACAAAAAACAATAAGCAATTTTATAATTAAACGTCAGTGGTAAACTTTGTTTATACAGAACCTTGGCCACAGACACAGACTATAGAGTACTCAACTAAAAGCTGAGGCTTTACATATGTAGGGGCTGGAGAGATGGCCCAGCAGGTGAGAGCTAAGAGTAACCCAGAAGACCTGGGTTCGGTTCCCAGCACCCACATGGTGGTTCACAACTGCCTGTAACTCCACTTCCAGTGGATCCAATGCCTTTTGTCTGCCCTCTGCAGGCACCAGGCATGCATGTGGTACACATATATATGTGCAGGCAAAACACATAAAATAAAAATACCTATTAAATAATTCCGCGTGTCTAACAGGCATAGAGAATTGACACAATGGGGGGGGGGGGACAGGAGAACAGAAAATTTACCATGTAACAGTGTCAGAGATTTACTTGCTGCTTGGGAGCAACTCAATCTATGCACAATTAGGCATGCCACAAAGAATCAAACTAGATATTTCAACTGACTAAGTTTTATCAAATGAAGTGTGGAAATTGAGTTGATTTAATGAAATGTATCTCGACCTGAGGAGCTGGTCACACTTATTCTGGTTCCCAACAAAGGGAGGGGAGCCTACTCCCAACTTTCCAGCAAACAACCTAAAGCCATTCTCCTAACCACTCAGCCACTGCAGGCTGATGCCCACAACAAGGCAGGCACTGCCCGGAACGTGCTCCAGGAGGGTGTTCACGCCCTCTAAGAGTTCTATTCTCAGGCTGGCTTCTTCTCATTCGTAGCAACTATCAGCTGGCAGAGTATCCAAATCATAATCCAAATGCTCGAAGCAACTCACATGCATCTCTAAGCAACAGCTGTGTAATCTTTATAGTATGTCTAAAAATACTGTTTAAAACATTAAATGAGTTTCAGCTAACATTTAGAAATATGACTGAACAAAATACAGTCAACTCAATTCATGTTAACAGAGTCATTTAGCAGAAGGCAACATTCAAAATGATGAGTAATCCAATTCATAAAAAGTAAAAATGTTTATAGGCTGTATTTTTATTTCAGAAGTGTCCTCTTTTCCTGAGGCTATGTGATACCTGTAACAGGAAGGGTTGTGTTTGGTTTTATCCCCAGTGCTAGGGATTGGACCTGAGGCCCTTGCATGCACACTAAGCTCCCTGCCACTTGACCACTGAGCTTCACCCCAGCTTTAGACAGTCTTATTTCTTCCTTACTAGTGGAGAAGCTATCTTTTTGTGTAAAAGTTTAGAAAGTAGAGTTCCGGACTATCTTGACTTAATTTTCTGCCCTCCCACCACTTCTGTTGAAAAGGACTCCTCTGAAGCTCATTTGTTTTCCCCTGGCTGACCTCATTAGCCACTACAGCTGAAAAAGCTCATATCCTTTAACACTGTGTCCTTGAGATCTCACTGCTACTGAGATAGACCGCTATGCCAAACACACCTCAGGAAAAACTCAATGTCCAGATGCCCCACCCACCCAAGAGACCAGCCAACAGCCTACTGGGCAAGCTCACACAACTGATTCTTCCATCAGCTGGACCTGGCACTTGCTCAGCAATCATACTCATGTTGAATTTGGCCCTCTCGGGTCTTTAAGTTCCTGATCTCTAAAGCAAAATGGTCTCTGAAATGCACACAGCTTCTTACAGGACCAAGAAGGCCACATACAGCTGTAAGGCATCAGTGAAACTTACAAGGTGTGTATGTAAATGTATGACTAGCTCCAAAACACGCACTTTCCCCCCTAGTTTAACTACATTCAAACAACACTCAAATTATGCAACAAAAACAAAAAAGTTATGAATATTTATAAAAATTCTAGAGTAAGCCGGTGGTGGTGGCGGCGCACGCCGGTAGGATTTGCTGAAGGAGGCGGAGGCAGGAGGATCACGAGTTCGAGGCCAGCCTGGGCTACACATTTTTTGTGGCCGGGCGGTGGTGGCGCACGCCTTTAATCCCAGCACTCGGGAGGCAGAGCCAGGCGGATCTCTGTGAGTTCGAGGCCAGCCTGGGCTACCAAGTGAGTCCCAGGAAAGGCGCAAAGCTACACAGAGAAACCCTGTCTCGGAAAAAAAAAAAAAAAAAAAAAAATTCTAGAGTAAGGTAACTATAGTGTGAGTATGGAGAAAAGGGTCCATGTTGTTTACACGTAGGGATAATATGTTTTATATGGGCCTAATTTTCAGTGTTGCAATGCACACAGACACAGAAAATCAGCGTGTTTGCTTTTTAAAGCAGTTAGACATAGTTCAGCTGGTAGAGTGTTTGCCTAACATTCACAAGCACTGGGTTCAATCATCTGAGCATGGTAGCACACACCTATAATCTCAATGCACAGGAGATGAAGGCAGAAAAATACAAGTTCAAGGTCATCCTCAGCTACAGGTCATCCTGTAAACCAGCCTGGGTACAAGAGAACTTGACCACTAAATTTAAAAGGGGGAGGAGAGACATATTAGTAATTGATGAATGCATGAATGTGAAGAATGCATCAATGTCTCTGTAATCTTACAAAATTCCTAAAGACATAAAATGTTTCAAAAACAATAAATTATGACTAACAAAGAAACCACACACTGATAAAAATGAGAATATAATCTACTCATCACAAATACAGTCACTCTAAAAAAAAGCTACAATATATATGACTAACACAACTGTCAAAGAAATAGAATTACCTTTAACATTATCTGCTCAGAATTATTGATAGATCAAACATATAAATTAAAAGCAAAAATATCAAGTCTTGAACATATTACAAGACTCAAAAATGTACAGATCTAGCAGGCATGAAGGTGCACATCTGAAATTCCAACACTTAGGAGGCACAAAGAGGGGAAGAAAATTAGAGAGAGAATATGAATAACACTTTCAATCTCAGAACTCAGTAGGCAGAGGCAGGAGAATCTCTTTGAATTGCAAGCTAGCCAGGTATACACAGTGAGGCTGTATTCCATACATTCAAGCAAAATATTCATACACATAAAATAAATAAATCTAAAAAAGAAATTAATTTTCTTGGCTATACAAAATATTAGAGTTTCACCCAAAGAGTCATTTTTCTTATGTTGAAATAAGCAATTAAACAAACATTTAGAATTATATATAGAAGTTCTTAAAACTGGTAACATTAAAAAAAAAAAAATACACATGCTGGGCGGTGGTGGCACATGCCTTTAGTCTCAGCCCTCGGCAGGCAGAGGTAGGAGGATCTCTGGGAGTTCCAGGCCAGCCTGGTCTACAGAGTGAGTTCCAGGACAATCTCCAAAGCTACATAGATTATATGTCCTGTCTCAAAAAAATAAATAAATAAATAAACATATAGTTCTTTGTTATATTTCTAGGTACATATTTACAAGAGTCTGAATTATTTTTTCAACCCTAAAATGGGTTGAGATATGCTCATTTTCAGTCCCTATAAAAATATTATACGGTAACATTTGAAATTTAAATCAAAGTGGGGGGAGGGTGTCTGCAAATATACCTGACTTTCCCCTTTCTCCCAGTTCTGCTCATCTTTAAATTTAACACAAGTACTGAGTTCAGTCTGAAATGTAAAGAAATAGCTATGATTTTTTTTTTTTATTCTATGATGGCCTCAAAATGTACAGAGAAGCATTCATTAAAGGTATGTTCTGGCACTGAGTGGTGGTGGCACACGCCAGGGAGAGGCAGGCAGATCTCTGAGTTCAAGGCCAGCCTGGTCTACAGAGGGAATTCCAGTACAGCCAGAGCTACACAGAGAAACCCTATCTAGAAAAACCAGAGAGTATGTTCTGGCTACCTAAAGGCTCTGAGTAATGTTTATTTTTGAAGATAACACTTAAGGAGCATCAATCAGGAATACTGAAAAATACACAAAAAAACACTAGTGGGCCAGTGAGATGGCTCAGTGGTTTAGCAAGTAAAAGCACTTGCTATACAAGTTTGATGACATGATTTCTAGTTCAAGAACCCAGTAAAGGTGGAAGGGAAAGATGACTAAAAAGTTGTCCTCTGACCTCTATACACATGAACCATGGGATGCACACTCTTCACCCCGTCATGAATGAACAAATAAAGCAGCATTTACTATATGTAAATTTTTAAATTATGTCAACCAACATAACAAATGTTTAAAACTAAAACTGTTCTATGTAAAATTTTGTAAACTTAAACATAGAACTATGGGTTTAAATAATCAAAATAAAAACCCTTATTTACTCGGGATCCTAAAGATTAGGGGATAGTAGAAATGCAGTAAATTTTTTAAATGAGCCAGGCATGGTAATGTGCATTTGTTATCCCAGAACTAGAAAGGCTAAGGCAAGAAAATCCTGGGCTACAATAAGGCCATCCTAAAATAAAATAAAAAACAAAGTGAAAACATTGTCCAATATCTTTCTCCACATAGCTGGTTTCAATGGATCCATCTTATTCAACTATATAAAACTATTTCTGAATATTCTAATCTGATGGGCAGTGCACAGTATGAATAAAGTGAAAATAACACTGTCCATTAAATGAACTGAGAAACTTAAAGCAAACTTTAGCGGCGTGTATAAAAACCAGAACTCCTTGATATTTTTTATTTATTTAAAAACTATTTTTTTCTTAGTCACTGTTCTGTTGCTGAAGAGACACTATGACCAAGCAACTCTGATGAAACAAAGTATTTAACTGGGGGCTTGCTTAAGTTTCAGAGGTTTAGTCCGTTATCCTCATGGTAGGGAGCATGGTGGCATGCAGGCAGGCAGGCAGGCGCTGATCCCTAGGCAGAGACAGGGAGAACCTGGGCCTGGTATGGGATTTTGAAACCTCAAAGCCTACCCCCAGTGACATATTTTCTCCAAACAAGGCCACATCTACCCCATCAAGGCTACAACTCCTAAACCTTCTAATCCTTTCCAACAGTGCTACTCCCTGGTGACTAAGCATTCCAACACATGAACCTACCTATAGGGGCCATCGAATCAAAACGCCATAGTATTGTTCAAGGCCATACTGAGTCCATACTCTCTTTGCCGTAGTTTTGTTTCTTTTGTTGTTTTGCTTTCTGAGACCAGGTCTCAATATGAAGCCCAGGCAGACATCAAGCTTATGGCAGTCTTCTTGCCCAAACCTCCACAGATGCCGAGGTTACAGCAATGTGCTACCACACTGCATTTTTGTCTTGTTTTATTTTGTTTTTTTCTGTAACTAGAAATGCCAATGGCTTTCTGAGTAACAATGATCAAACAGATAAAGTTGTAAAGTAAAGACAATACAAAAGGAAGCAATTAAGTAGGTGAGCAACACATAATGTTTACATTGTACAAATGTTGATCTAAAACAATGGAACATTACAAAGTAACAAACTGAAAAAACTGCTCTTAACTAAATCTTTCTCTCTCTCTCATACACACACACACACACACACACACACACACACACACACACACAGAGCAACAAATATGTTCAATTAGTAAACAGCCAAGATTTTAAAATAGACCCAGTTTAGGTTGTGTAAGCCCCAGGAGAAAAGATTACAAGATGGCTACAATCATACTTTGGTCAACATTAATCAGATGTTAAATAAGGGTTCTGAAGGGTTAAACAGTTTACACACAATTCAGGCTACAGAGCTGAATCCCCACAGGGCTTGAGAGAAATCCATATAATAGGAAAACAAAAAGTTACTTGTTAATCTCTTAAAAGTTACTTGCGCATCTCAAGGAGGTGTGGTGAGGGGCTTAAATACCATCATCTAATCCTTGAAACATATTCCAAAGTAAAGTTTAAAGCAGATGTAAAGTGTTGTCCTTGTTCATTCAGACACTTAGTTCTAGTGTATCACAAAGGCTATAAACTATGCCAATGAAACAGGAAATGTATTATAATCTAATTTTAAAACAGACTGAACTCAAACTATCTTGCTTTAAATTCTATTGCAAAATAGGTAATTCTTTTAGTTCTTAGCTAAGAAATATCTAACAGTTAAATCTAGCCTTTGTTATTACACTGGTGAGTTCTCAACGGCTTCGGTTAACTATACAAAACCTGCATAAGATCAATCTAGTCAATATTCCACCAAGGACGGGGAGAAAGGGGTTCACAAGGTTCCATTCCTAGTGGAGAAGCTACAGGAAGTCACGGCTGCTAGTGGAAAGAAACAGTTTTTACCGGTGTGAGCCCCTGGGACATTGTCCCATGCTATCGCAGCAGCCAAAATAAAAATATAGTGAGGAGGAAGAGACTGAACACCACAAACAAGTATAAAGCAAATGCAGGTGCTGTCACTAATCTCTACTGAAAACCAAAGCTGATTTACAGGAGAGGCCCCTCTTAAATATGACGTATTAGATCCTGTACTATTTTTAAACACAGCTAGAAAATCAAAAGCAAGTAGATGTATTCAAGAAATCACTGTTAAGACACAATTAGCTAGGAATAAATGCCTTGTCTTGAAATAAAGTAATTACTATTTAAAATAAGTTCTATAACAAGATGAAGTTTCCAGTGAAAAGGTTATGAATGGCAGGAAACAAAGGGTACAAAGAGAGTCAAGAGTTCTACTTCCACCATTAATGACTTATCACAGACAGCTAACCTTCAATGACTACCTAGCACTGAGCTACAGTAACTTTTCAAGCACTGTTTCGTTTAATTCTAGCAACAGTTAAATGAATTAATTACTGTTACTCTCATTTGCAGATGAAGAAACTGAAGCCTAGAGGTTCGAGTGCTTGTCTGGGTTAAAGTACTAAAAGCTACAGAGGGATTCAAACCTGAGCATCTGGGGCCAAGAATCTCTGTTGAGTGTGTTTGGCCTTTTTAAAATGGTCTCACCCTTAACAATCCATGAAAAACCTCACTCCCTTTAGTTTAAGAAACAGAAAAATACAACTGAATTTTCAACTTCTGAACAAAGCATGCTAAAAACAGTCAATTCCTTCATTTCAATCCCAGCTCTGAAAACAAAACTGGACCATTCACAAAAGATTTAGGGAGGAGTAACAAAATTATGACAGACACTGAAGCTCACTTGTGGGCAAAGAATGCAAGTTAGAACAAGCTATCCTTTTCCAGTGTGGGAGGACAACAGCAGCGTGAGAGTGGGGACAGACAACCTCCTCTCGGCCCACAAGAGCCGCGGGTACATGAGCGTCAAGTCTTTGAAACGCAGACATTCCCTGACTCAGCAGGTTACAATTCTGGAGGTTTCACTTGAAGTGCACTCTGCAGGATTTAAGAACTCCTTATGATGATAGAAAAGTCCAACAAGGGACTGGGGAAGCACCTTCTTAGGTTAAATCTTATACGGCTGTCAGTCAACCACTCCTGGGGAGAAGGGACATCATAATTTAAAATGAGATATATCTACATGGATCGTGATATTAATTGAGAATAAAAGGAAACATAACCCACTTTAGAAAAAAAGCACAGCTAAGAAGGGAATATTTGACTCAATTAACTGGCTTTTTATAAAGTATGATGTACTACAACTCCAGTCTACACAACAGGAAGCCAAAATCTGAAGAGTGCAATTAGTGAAACTACATACATGAGTACCAAGTTCACGCTGCTTCCACTAAGTCACATCTACCTACTAAAGTGCATTAGAAAAGAAATGCCTTTTGTTATATGCACATCTACAACCGAGCACTCAGGAGGTTGAGGAAAACTGCTGTGGACTGGAGACCAGCCTGAGCTACTAATCTCATGCCAGCCTGAGCTACTTATCTCATACCAGACCAGGCAGAACAGCAAAAACAAAACAAAACAGAGAGAAATAATCCTGCTGGGCTGGAGAGATGGCTCAGCAGTGAAAGGTGTTTGCTGCTCTTAGAGGATCTGCATTTGGTTCCCAGAACACACATCAAATGGCTGCACAGCTAATTTCCAATTTCAAGACTGTACCTGGTCTGCACAACAATGTTCAAGAAAAAAAAATAAACATCAGAATGTTCATAGCATTTATAATATATGACTACAACCAATTCAAATGTTCCTCTACCTGAGAACGAGCAATCTACACGATGGAATGATATGGAAGAACAGAAAACCCTATGAGTACACGGACATGTTTACCCCCACATTCCCAGGCCACAGAAGAGTGCTTATCAGTAGTAACACTTGTTAAGTTAACCAATAAATCCTTCTATTTTTTTTAGTCTGTCAATAAGTATATTGTCAATAAGCATTTAGTAAGCCATAACATATGGCTTTTTTTTCTTTGTCCTGTTTTTAAATATGTTAACTAGGTGAATGGGCACATATCACCTATTGAGTCAAAAGAAATAGTAACTGTTAGATATTCCCTAAGAGCAAACCAAAGGCCTTGTTTTCAGTCATAACAGGAGCAAAACCTAATAATAACTCTTCTAGTGAAGGAGAGTAATAACATGAACCTTACAGCATTATCTTAGATAGGAAAAAACACAGCTTGCTCTACTTT
>NC_134862.1:90710278-90857778 GCF_049852395.1 Peromyscus maniculatus bairdii
TGGCAGCTCACAACTGTGTGTGACTCCAGTTCCAAGGGAATCAATGCCCCCTCTTCTGGCCTCTGTGAACACCAGGCACCTATGTGATACACAGATGTAAATGTGGGCAAAACACTCAAACACACAACAAAGAGGGAAAGAATTGTGTAAGATTAAAAAAAAAAAAGAAGTCCAAGAGGTTATTAAATGTACAGGGTTGAACCATTTAAAATTTAAAATTGCCAAAACCAGTAATTCTGCACAGCTTAACCTCCTAGTGTAACACATACTTCAAGGGAACGATGATTCAAATAGCCTTGGCAATACTGACTTAAAACTTAACCCTCATTATTAACTGTCCACAGAAGTTGAGTGCTACCCTCCTACTAAAAAACTGACTGTGAAAGCCAGGCTGCCCAGAAAGCCACACTATGTCATGATCCATTCTCTGACCATTTAGTCAGAACCAGGCCTCTAACACAGGCCTATTACTTTTCCATGCCTCATGGGAGGCTCCCAATTCATTTCTGTTTTTTTCTCACAGAGAAACTATTATTACTAGCAACAGCCTTGTCTTATTTTCTGGAGGTCTGAATAATCAAATAAATCACAGGCTCCTTAATAGTAGAGATAACACTTTCCAAGCTTTGAAAACCTGCAATATAATGTGGACTCCATTTAGGACAGGGTGGATGACCTGCCCTACACAATAAAAAGAGGGCCTAGTTTCCTCAACATCTCAACCTCAAAGAGATTGAAGACCCAAGACTTAAGAAATCCAAGAAATAATCCAAAATTCTGACACTTCTGGTAGCTGTCTCTGGGTTGATTCTTCCCGGGCCAGTCTGGCATGGTCTCTATGTAGTGGGAAATCTAAATGAATGCCCACCTAACCTAATCTAACAGAGTATTAAATAGGTCCTCCCTTCACCTAATATTTGATGGTGAAATACAGTTGATGTACTCAATAATGTAAATGTGAACAGTGGAAATTCCTTTATCCCTTTCTTATACATAATCCATTCTTGAAAAGCACATGAAACAGAAGCATGTAAGAGATGAGCAAGAAACCTTTTTTTTAATGTTTTTTAACCTTTTATTTTATATGAATGGGTATTCTGCCTACGTGTGAGTCTGTACACCATATTTGTATTGGGTCCCCTAGGACTAGAGTTGTGAGCTGCCATGTGGGTGCTCGAAATTGAACCCAGGTCCTCCAAAAAAGCAACCACTGCTCTTAACCTCGGAGCCTCCTCTCCAGTCCTGCAAGAAGCTGATGGACTTTCATTCCAAAAGTTAAAAAAAAATATCCTTAGCTGTCTTAAAGAACAAATGCTTAATTTTAAAAACCAAGGCACAAATAATCACTTACCATATGATAAATACAAAAAACAGGAAATGAATTTTCTTAAATTAATTCTTATCTTAAACTCTAATTTTCCTCAAATACCTAAAACAATATTCATTTATACAGAACTTTAAATAAATAAATAAATAAATAAAGGAACAGAGATCTTGAAAGAAAAGAGAAATTCCCTTACAAATGTTCTGTTTAAAAATAATTTTTTTCTTGGGGGCTGGAGAAATGACTTGGCAGTTAAGGGCACTGACTGCTCTTCCAGAGACCTGCGTTCAAATCCCAGCATCTACATGCAGCTCACAACTGTCTCTAACTCCCAGATCTGACGCTCTCGCACAGACACATCTGCAGGCAAAACACTAATGCACATATAAATGAAGGTAAATAATTTTTAAAAAAAGAGAGAAAAGAAAAATAATTTTCTTGCTGGGCAGCGGTGGCCCATGCCTTTAATCCCAGCCCTTGGGAGGCAGAGACAGGTGGCTTTCTGGGAGTTCAAGGCCAGCCTGGTCCACAGAGTTAGTTCCAGAACAGCCAAGGATACACAAAGAAACTCTGTCTCAAAAAAAAAAAAAAAAAAAAAAATCTCTTAGGATACAGAAATGGTGATGCATGCTGCTAAGCTGGGGCAAAAGAAATCACCATTTGCAGGCCAACGTGGTCTATGTTTAACTTTAGGCCAGCCTAGGATACACAACAGGATCCTGTCTCCTTAAAAAAAAAAAAAAAAAAAAAAAAACTTACACATATTCAGTCTTTCATTCTTTCAAAGACAAGAAATCTCAAAATTGCAATCTCAAAAGCACTATGTATTTGGGCAATCTAACAAATCACTAAAATAGCAATCTTAAATGTCTCCATCACAGAATTTCACCTGTGTCTTAGTTATTATGGTTTCTACTACTGTGACAAAACCCCATGAACAGCGGGTGGGGTGGCTCATGTCTTTCATTCCAACACTGGGGTTGTGAGGGTGAAATGGCAGAGGTAGGCAGTTCTCGAGTTCCAGGACAGCCGCGGCTACACAGAGACACCATGTTTCAGAAAACAACAACAAAAACCACTATGAACTTAAGAGAAAAATGGTTTCTTTTAGCTTACAACTCTCAGGTCATTCTATCACTGAGGAAATTTCAGATACAAACTCCAAGCAGGAACCTTGAGGCAGGAACTGAAGTGGAGGCCAAGGAGGAGTGCTGTTGACTGTCCTGCTCTGCTCTACTTTTATGCTTGGGTCCACCTGCCCGGGAATGGTTCACCCACCCCTTCCCCTGTGGTCTGGGGTGGGCCACCCACATCAATCATCAATCAAGAAAAGACTTGCCTACAGGAAACCTGATAGAATCATCTTCTCAACTGAGGTTCTTCCCAGATAACTAGCTTGGATCAAGTTAACAAACAAAACACCAGCCAGGATCACCTGATAAGACACGATTCCTGTATGCTTCATATATAACTTCGCTATTGTCTGCCTTCGCTGCCAACACTCCTTCCACCTAAATAAAAAACAGCAGCAGCACACACACACACACACACACACACACACACACACACACACACACACACACACGCAGTGTCCTAATCCCACAGAAGGGACAGGGGTTCAAGCAAGCTTCAAAAATCCCTCCAAAGCTTTTCCTCCCTGGAGACTACAGGAAACACTGTTGCTCTCAATGTACAAAAGCTGGAGGCATGGGGCTATGGAAGAACTGTGTGAAGACCACGGGGAAACTGAGTGTGGGGGTGCACCATTATCAACTTGGCACTTGGGAAGCTGAGACAGGAAGATCATCAAAATAAATCCAGACAAAATTACAAGTTAGACTAACTCCTATTCAACTAAAACCATCTGCTGTTTTCATCTCTGAGGTCCTAGATCTGCTGAAACAAGATCTCCTCACCCAACCCCTACACACACACACACCTTTAAGCTATTATTTTTTGGTTGGTGTCAACAATTTTCTTCCCCAAGACAAGGTTTCTCTGTGTAACCCTGGCTGTCCTGGAACTCACTCTGTAGATCAGGCTGGCCTCGAACTCAGAGAGGCCTCTGCCTCCCAAGTGCTGGGATTAAAGACATCCATCTTTCACCACCACCTGGCAACAAATCTTACTGACAGGCAAGAGTTTTACAAGTAGGATCGATCCAGTCCAATGAGGCTGAATGTACCCTCCAAAAGTCCCATTTACCAAATCCCCCAAGTGCTGGTGTTAGAAGACTGGACCTTTGGGAAGTGATCTGACCACGAATCCTTCGTCCTCATAAGCAGGGTGAATGTTCCTCAAGAGCTAGAGGGAACAAGTATATGAATGCGTGTCTTTCACGACATTAGGACCCAGAAGTCCTTACCAGACCATGTATCTGCTAGTTTCTTGACCTTGGACTTCCCAGTCTCTGTAACTGGGACAAGTTGCTGTTAATTACCTAGTCTAAGGTATTTTATCACAGCAGTGGGGGAAACACACGCGCGCACACTGAAGAATTATTTCTTTGGGAAGGAATGAAACTGCTGATGACACAGTTTTGATATAGGTGTCATCACTAACTATTTCTTGTCTTTTTCAAAAAGAAATTTTTTTTGTAAGAGCAAAACTACAACAGCAGTCAAATAAATGCATATACTGCTCTATAAGGATATGGCAAAACTGAACCACTAATGGTGGCTCAGGCCTGTAATCCCAACCCTGGAGAGGCTGAAACAAGAGGACTGTTTCAAGACCGAGACACATTTAGGCTACATTCTGAGTTTCACGGCAGTATATGCAATGGAGTGAGACCCTGTGTCAAAACCAAAAAGAAAATCACACAAGCTGTGAAGACCAGGAGACTGCATGGAAGGGGGAAGAACAGGAGATCAGCTAATGAGGTAAGGAGAGAACCCCCAAAAAAGCTTAAAAATCATTTAAGTCAAAGTGATCTGGGCCAAAGGGGAATTCTGTTATATAGCCAGTGATCACTATTTTTTTTTTTCCCGGTTTTTCGAGACAGGGTTTCTCTGGTAGTTTTGGTGCCTATCCTGGATCTCATTCTGTAGACCAGGCTGGCCTCGAACTCGTGGAGATCCGCCTGGCTCTGCCTCCCGAGTGCTGGGATTAAAGGCGTGCGCCACCACCGCCCGGCTCCAGTGATCACTATTATGACCAACTTTTGGTAGGAATGCTTTCCCATGACCTTCCTTCCATTCACAGGGGAAATGTTCTATCCACACTAAAGGGAGCAACTAAATCAATTTCAGATGCTGCTACACATCTGGAGGGAGAGCCAAAGCTATCAAGTTTTCAAGGTAAAGGCCATGTGAAACCATGATTTGTCCCATCACTCAACTTATCAAAACGCTTGAGGTTCAACAGCAGAAAGTCACTTCCTGAATCCAAGAGATGTCTTAACAGGGCAAGGACCGCACTGTAATAAAACCTGGACAGTTTAAAGAGCACAGAATGAAGCCGGGCGGTGGTGGCGCACGCCTTTAATCCCAGCACTCGGGAGGCAGAGGCAGGCGGATCTTTGTGAGTTCGAGGCCAGCCTGGGCTACCAAGTGAGTCCCAGGAAAGGCGCAAAGCTACACAGAGAAACCCTGTCTCGAAAAACCAAAAAAAAAAAAAAAGAGCACAGAATGGTCAGCTCGGCTTTCCTTCTCACTAACCTGACAACCATAGCTGGAATCTAAGTATAATTTGGGAGAAAAGCTCAGCAGAATCCAAAGTTAATTATTCTTCAATTTAAAGGTCAACATCAAAACACTCTCTGCTGCTGCTGGTTGTGAAGCTGTGGACACTCTGTGTATCTGCTGGCTGGAATAAAAACTGGCACAGCACTTTTAGAAAGCATTTTGGCAATATGATTCAAGAGCTTTAAAAACTGTTCCTATTTTCTCAGGGATCTAATACTATTTCTGGAATTCTATAAGACACAGTCTACAATTAGGGGGGAAAAAACCTTTGGGTTCAAAAGTGTTATTCATTATACAAAATCACTTTAAACTATGTAAATAGCCACTCAGAAGGAAATAGGTAAATTACAGTGAAATATTCATCTAGTAAAATTCTGAGTTTCTTTCAAGCATTAAAAATGGAAGACACCAACAAAGCAGAATGCACACAGCATAATCACCTGCCATAAATCACAATGTCAGAGTTGTCTTTAAGCGGATCTCTGTGAATTCAAGGCCAGCTCAGTATATAAAGTGAGTTCCGGGACAGACAAAGCTACAACAGAGAAACAACAAAGGCTACACAGAGAAACCCTGCCTGGAAAAACAAAACAAAAAGTTGTGGAGGTGATATTTTGTTTGTGCTTTAACAAATAAAGCTTGCATGAAGATCAGAATGTGGAGCTAAGCTACTAGTTAGCCACAGAGGCCAGGCTGTGGTGGCGCACACCTTTAATACCAACACTCGGGAGGCAGAGCCAGGCCGATCTCTGTGAGTTCAAAAGCCACCCTGGGCTACACAAGATTGATCCCAGTTTAAAGAGAAACAGAGGCAGGCAATGGTGGAACATAGGCCTTCAATCTCACACTAGGAAGTGACATGGTCAGCAGAGAAAGGAATATAAGGGGGAGGAGACAGGAACTCAGGGTCTTTTCAGCTGAGGATTCCGTAAAGGTAAGAATTAGTGGCTGGATGCTCTGCGTCTCTGATCTGGCTTTCACCCTGATATCTGACTCCGGGTTTTTATTAAGACCAATTAGGATTCATGCTACAAGTAGTCTTTAAAACATGGTGCAAGCTGGGCGACGATGGCACACACCTTTAATCCCAGCACTCGGGAGGCAGAGCCAGGCAGATCTCTGTGAGTTCGAGGCCAGCCTGGTCTACAGAATGAGATCCAGGACAGGCACCAAAACTACCAGAGAAACCCTGTCTCGAAAAACCAAAAGAAAGGGGGGGGAAATGGTGCAAATACGAATTACAAAGTGAATCTGGTTGAGCAACACCAGAAGACACATAAATCCAGAAGATCAAGATTCTGGGTTGTAAGGTATAAAAACCTACCAGCTGGCAGCAGGGTGGGAATCCAAGAGGGAAGGTGAGTGGTTACTTAAGGTACAGAAAGAGAAGCAAGGCCTGATTGCTCATGCCGCTAATCCCACAGCCCAGAGGCTGCTGCATAAGGACTGCAAACTCAAGGGCAGACTGTGCTAATACACAAAGGGACCTTGTCTCAAGGGGAAGAGGAGGAAGGAGGAGTGGAAACAGAAATAGAGTGCCCACATAGCACAAAGCAGAAGGAAAGCAGAACCTATCAGAGTCCACTTCTCATATTTTAAGCACTGCCTTAGTAATGTTTTTCTCCTTTTACCCCTGCCTAATGCTCTATTTTCTAGATTACCAAAACTACAGTTAACTACAGATCACCCACCAACAAGAAGAATTCTAGAAAATACTTGACTAAGTAGAGGACCAATGACAACCGGCTGTAAGCTCTGGACAGCACTGTATTAGAATTCACAACACCTGTAAGGTTGAGACAGGAGGACTGTGAGGTCAAAGACAGTATGGGCTACAGAGTGTTCTAGGTTTGTCTAGGTTATGAGACCCCAGCTTTAAAAGACACCAAAAATGTAAGAATATCTAGAAAAAAATACTAAAATGTTTCAGTGATGTACAACCAAAGTGAACAACAAAGTGCAGTAAATATTCACTTTACTTGAAGAAGCTACATCAACAATTAAAAGTATGTATCACTGCTCTTACGAAACAGAACATGAAGTCATTCCAAAAGAGGGCAACATAACACAGTGGTTGAGCACCATCAAGAGCCAGACTGCTGGTGTTGGAAGCCTGGCTCCATCAACTGCTCATTTTACATTACTCTATGCCTCCGTCTTTTGATCTGGAACAGAAGTGTGTACCACAGAGGACAAATTTTGTATTACATTATACTATATATGCAATATTTTATAAGATTAATATTGCTTGAGTTAACTTATCTAAAGGATTTAGAAGAGAGCCTGAGTGAAGTGCCAGTTCTCAAAACCATAAAGTGATGGATGGTAGCAACAAGTTTGCACATCTGTTTAATGCCAATGAATTATACATGTTGAAAGTGGTTTAAATGAGGCTGGGCGGTGGTGGCACATGCCTTTAAATCCCAGCATTTGGGAAGCAGAGGCAGCTTGGTCTACAGAGTGAGTTCTAGGACAGCCAGGGAAACCCTGTTTGGGGGATGTGGGGGAGTGGTTTAAATGTAATCATGCATATATTTTTACCACAACATAAAACACTATTATCCATCATCCATTTGTCATTGCATTTTAATTTCTCCTGCTAAAAATTAAATAATTATATTCTATGAGATAGTATAAAAGTTCAAGATTCCTGTTTTAAAAATCATTTACAATTAAAAGTGTTTTAAGATACTTTTCTTACTTTTCAAAAGTAAATTTCAAAACATGTTGTACTGTGATAAAATTCTGATGTTCAAAATATTTAACTTGAATTCTCAGCAAAAATACACTCTGGAAGTTGGTGCTATCTTTTCAGTAACAAAACCAAAATACACTGTTCTAACCTGAAACAACTTGGAAACATCTATAAACTCTCCCAGCACAAGCATTTTAGTGTCTTCTACATGCAGAAAAACTCCATGAACCTTAAATACAACCAATTATGAATAGCAACAAAAATCTTTAAATGTCGGTTTTAAAAAAAAAACTTACAAAATAGCCCCAAACCACTTACAAAATGAGCATGTGGTGAAAAGGGACAGAGAATACCAATTTACTATACCCAATGCTGACTGACAATGTTTGCTGCATAGCAACAAGATTCTGCAATCTGAAAACAGTACAAGACTCCCTTTCTCCATTTGCCAAGCCATAATTAACTCCATCAAGGTAACAAAGCATGCAAAAATATATATGTATTTGCATATACTACCAACGTAAGTCTAATTATATAAATAATTTATACTTCCAAAACTACAAAATGGTAATCCAAATTCTAAATTACTTTGAACTTCAAAGTGTTGTTTTACCTTCACTCTCCATGTTTCTCTCTGTTTTTACTGTTTCTCTTATTTAGTAAAAAAAACTACAAAAGCTTGCTGGGTGGTGGTGGTGGTAGTGGTGGTGCAGCACACCTTTAATTCCAGCACTCAGGAGGCAGAGGCAGGCGGATCTCTGTGAGTTCGAGCCAAGCCTGGTCTACAGAGTGAGTTCCAGGACAGGCTCCAAGGCTACACAGAGAGAACCTGTCTTGGGGGCGGGGAGCCCCAAAACTACAAAAGCTCATTTTGGGGCCATTCTTCACTTGAAAACATCATTTGTAAGGTGGTTCTGGTTTTGTTTTGTTTTTTTATTTTGTGTCCCTGAGTATTTTTGCCTGCATGTATATCCATGTGCCAAGTGTGGTACAGTGCCCACTGAGGCCAAGAGGGAGTCAGATTCTCTGGAACTGGAGTTACAGATGGTTATAAACCGCCTTGTGGGTGCTGGGTTACCTGGCCCTCCTCTGCAAGAGCAACAGGAGCTCTACCTGCCAAGCCATCTCCCCAGGTCCATTTAGTTTTTAAAATAACAGGCAATAGTGCTCGTGTGTGCACAAACACCTTCTGTATCTTAATAGCTAGATACCTTCAGCTGATTTAAAATTTGTAATTTACTAAAAAGAACTATAAACATTTTAAATCTTGGAATCTCAACTATTTCTATGGATTATGCATATAGGTAAACAGATTAACACTTCACAAGACTTTTTCAGGTAAAACCCTACTTCACAAACAAAATGTAACAACTGCAGTTATTCCTACCTCACCTTTAAATACCTTCACTGTTTTGTGGTTTCTCTTTTAAATGCCCTGATGTGACAGATTTAACACAGAAAAAAAATTTTTTTAAATGCTTCCCAACACTTTAAATGATGAGAAGCCCTTTAAATTCATAGAATAGTTAATCCATTTATAATGAAAATTTAGGAGTACTTTGAACATACCTTTAAAATGGATCTATACATCACAAAGACATCCACATACACTTCATGTGTATTACAAATGAAGGCTAGTATACAGAATATAGACATAGCTTACTACACACTGGCTCAAAGAGACTCTAAATTCTGTATCTTAACCCCCCAAGCCCTGAGTTTCAAGTTACTAAACCAGCAGAAGAGTTCTCCAAATCATTTTAAAGAGGAGGCTTCGAGACAAACCATGTAAGCTTGGGAAGAAAACCAGGCTGGGTTCCATCGAGGCCCCACCACTAACTATGTACTCCAACACAAGGGCAGTGCACACACTGTGCCATGGCTTAAGGAACTAGAAGAAATAATTCCTAGGAAGCACATGGCGCATTCGTTTTTCTCCACCACCCACCCCTTAAAACTTCACACAATCTTGCCCGTGCTGCCATCTTTCCTACTACTCCCTCCACAAGCTCCACGTGCAGCCAGGCAGCAATGGGTGTAACCTTAACGATGAAAAGTGAGATCTGAAGAGTGAACACTGAAAGGTCGAGTTTAATAAGAGGCCATATGTTTAACATACGGGACTCTGATTTGAATCTCAGCTGCCATTTATCCATGGTATGACTCCAGCCAATCACCTAGCCGGCCTAAGCCTTGGTTTCCCCACTATAGAAGATCAGTGAGAACATCTGTGAGGCTGCTGGCCTTCCAATGCTCATCAGTAGCAATGGCTTATCCAATGTTTACTTCACCTATGTTAGGAATATTCAACACTGTCATATACAATTGTTGATCCCACTTGGTTTGCCCCAACACGGGTAAATAGCATCCCCAAATCGAAGCCCAATAATGTTCCGCTCTACGATCAATAGCTCATCCTATAACAGGTATGTGTTCAATATTCAACTATCAGGCCTATAGACAAGGAAATTTCATAGCAGACTTGTGGAATAAAAAAATGAATCTTTCTGAAGCTCAAGGGGATGGGCTCAGTAGGTGTAAGTGCTTGCTGAGCAAGTTTGGGAACTTAAATTGAGATCTTGAGCACACACACACACACACATACACACACACACACACACACACACACACACACACACACACACACACACACAAGACTGGATGGCATGGTAACCACCCACCTGTAATCCAAAAGCTTTGGAGGAAGATATGGGATTTGTGGAGCAAGCTGGCTAGTCAGGAAGCTGTGGTGATATTTTATTTGTGCTGAAATGTGGTGATACTTTATTTGTATGTTAATAAAGTTTGCCTGGAGATCAGAGGATATAGATAGCCATCGATAAACAGGAGCCAGGCAGGGGTGGCGCATACCTTTAATCCCACCACTCAGGAGGCAGAGGCGGGAGGATCTCAGTGAGGCCTTGGCTGTCCTGGAACTCTCTTTGTAGACCAGTTTTTGCCTGTCCTAGAACTCTGTGTAGACCAGGCTGGCCTCAAACTCACAAAGATCCACCTGTCTCTGCCTCCCGAGTGCTAGGCTTTAAAGGCGTGCACCACCACCACCTGGCTCCTGTTTATTGATGGCTATCTATGTCCTCTATCTCCAGGCAAACTTTATTAACATACAAATATCACATTTATCAAATAAAATATCACATTTCAGCACAAATCAAATATCACCACAGGAAGCCAAACTGGTGAGTTCTTGGTTCCAATGAGACGCTGTCTCAATATATAAGGTGGAAAGTGATCAAGAGTGATCAAGAAAGATGCCTGACATTAACCCCTGGCCTCCACACACGCATTCAAACACACCACACACAGACACAGACCAAAAAAATAAAGAAAGAAAAAAGGTGTTATCTTTCAAAGGGTGATAGTGCACTGGCTAGAGTCTCCACATCTGAGAGGCTGAAGCAGAAGAATCTGTACAAGTTCAAGGCTAGCCTGGTCACACACCCAGGCCCCACCTCAAAATAATTTTAATTTTAAAATGAGTGAAGTTTAAATATTTGCACTCAACAGTGAAACACACATTCTTTCGAAGAGCTTTATTTATTTATTTTTTTACATTTCACTAATACCAAAATTCAAAAGCATGTTTTCCTTCAGATAACTTCTAATATAGTAACAGGCTTGTGTCAGTTAATAATTTTTATGTGCTTCTACTGTCAGAGATCTCGTGTAGCCTAGATGTCTAGTATCAAGAATCAGAAACGTTTGTGTATGTGTGTACATGTATGCACGTATGCGTGTGTGTGTGTGTATGTGTGTGTGTACTGAACCTGCGGGAAAAACACTAAAATCTCATTCATATCACTTGTTAAAAAGATAATCCTTCCCCACTGCATGATCTTACTACTCTCCTTGCCTTTCTTGGGTTGTTCATTTGGTTGTTTGGGGGGAGTGTTTAGAGTAGGATGGTCTCATTCTGTAGCTCAAGCTGGCCTCAACCTAGCAGCAAACCTCCTGCCTCATCCTCCCCAGTGCTGGAATTACAGTCCAAGTCAACACACCCAGAAAGAAGGCTTTCACTCTTGTTGAAAATAGACTGACGCGCACACCTGAGAGTTTGTTTGGACTCTTCTATCCACTGGTCTGTAGGTCTGTCTTTATGCCAGGACTGGAGTATTGTGATCACTGTAGCACTTCAGTACGACTTCTAAAAATGTGTGTGTGTGTGTGTGTGTGTGTGTGTGTGTGTGTGTGTGTGTGTGTACATTAGAACTTACAGGAGGGAGTAAATTCTCTTCTACCATGTGGGTCCTGGTGATATAATTCAGGTCACCAGTCTTGATAGCAAATGTCTTGACCAGCTGAGCCATCTCACCAGCCCATTTTAGTAAGTTTTGAAACTGGACATATAGATCCTCTAATTCTGCTTTTTAAGGTTATTTTGGGTCCCTTGAAATTCCACTATCAATTTTGGATTTCAAAGAATGTCACTGGGATTTTGAAAGGACTGCAGTGTCCATATGTATCATTTGGGGTATCAATGTCCTTAACATTATCTGTTTTCATTTACTTAGATCTTTTATTTCTTCCAGAAAATTCTCAGTTTTCAGAAAACAAATTTTAACTCCTTGATTCAATTTACTCCTTGGCATTTTATTCCTTTAGATACTACTGCAAATGAAACTGCTTTTCTTGATTTCTTTTTTAATGGTTCATTGCTGATGTACAGAAACAAAATTGCTTTTTGTGTGATCTCAGACCCTCCAACTCTGCATTTATTAATGCTAGTAGTAGCTTTATCCTGACTCTTTGCATGTATTTTTTTAGACATATACACAAATTTCCTTCTATATCTGTCATGAGACCACTTGTCAAACCAAAGTGAGAGATGAATGAGACCAAAGTTGTGATATATAACCAGATGGAAAACTCAAGTTCAGACTTATATCTCAAAATAAGACCTTACTTATAAAGAGTCACTACAGAAGGGACACCATGTTAGGCCCTTAATCCTATATGGTTGGAATTCTTATAAAAGGAAAATGTATTACTAGGCATGGTGGCACACACTTGTAACACTAGTACTTAAGAAGCTAAGGAACTTAGGCAACATGTATATAGTTAAGACCCTGCCTCAAACAACTCGGGGTATCATGTTAATAGAAAACCAGAATTTTATGATCAGAGAAGCATAAAGTAAAGGTGTTTATCTACAAGTCAAGGAATTTGAGCAAAGACCAGAAGCTAGAAAACACAAACACAGGAGTCCTATCCGACTTTCTAACATACTAGGCATATCCACAAATTCCAGACTCAAGATTCAAAATCAACTTGTTCCTTTTTCTAACATCCTCCGGTAGTAGGGCTGAAGCTAGGTTTTACACATGTGAAACATATATTCTATTACTGAACAACACCCCATCACTCAACACCAACTCTTCTGGGTTCCCAGCCTATTGCTCACCTTGTAAAACTCAGATTTACTAGCCGGGCGGTGGTGGCGAACGCCTTTAATCCCAGCACTCAGGAGGCAGAGCCAGGAGGATCTCTGTGAGTTCAAGGCCAGCCTGGGCTACCAAGTGAGTTCCAGGAAAGGCGCAAAGCTACACAGAGAAACCCTGTCTCCAAAAACAAAAACAAAAACAAAAAAAAAAAAAAAAAACTCAGATTTACTAACACACACACACACGCACACACACGCACACGCACGCACGCGCAGAAATCTTCTAAACTTAGTATGTTAAGTCTCAAAAAATATGGCAAAATATGGCAACTAATTATTAATCCTACTTTATGGAGAAAAGAAATTGAGATTTGGGATAGACAAGGTCTCAGAGACTGTTCTTACTTGAATTTCTTCAAGTCTGTGTGTGTGTGAGTGCCCACCAGAACACTCTTAGGTGGGAAGGTCAGGGGAACCTGCAGTTCCTGTCTTCTGCCACTTGTGCTGCTCTGGGGCTTGCTCCCAGGTCCTCAGGTTTGGCAGCAACCACCTTCACCTGAGTCATCTTGCTGTCTTTCACAGACATAATTCCCTGACTACCTGCCCCGCAAGATGGAAAACTTCCACATTTAGAAGAATATATAAAGTTAAAAGATGGCATTCAAAGGCAACTCCCATAAAGCAGAACAAGAGGCACTTTTGCTCCACCCATGACCTTGGGTTATAAGGCCGGAAGGAGGAGGGATGTGACCTCTTAAAAGGAAAGAGAGGAGGTCACATGGTGGCTCACTACACACTTTATTTAGGCAATACAAAATATAGTGGGGCATGAGATTTACTGTACAGCAGATTAACTCTAGTCAATAATACCGTATATTTCAAAACAGTCAACCTCAAATATACCATCACAAAAATACATCAAGCAAGGCGATAGCTAACTGGTATTATTTTAATCATTTCACATATGTATCAAACATCCTACTGCACTCCAAAACATAACTATGATTTGACAAGTAAAAATACCAGGGGCATGCTAAGCAAGGTACTGGGTTCAATCCTCAGCTCCAAAACTCAACATTTTTAAATGAAAACAAAGTAGCATTGGCAATCTCTTGTAACTAAGAGGTATAAATACTACAGGAAATTCAAATAGCATGTGTGACTGGCACTATTTAGAAGGAAATCAACCACAAATATGTAAAACAGTCCCTAGCCTCACGAAGGATTTTTCTTACGTCATCCCTCACTAAGCCAAGTACAAGGGAATGGGTAATTTCCAAGCATGTCTTTATTTATAAGTCATTTGGGGGATTTATCTTATTGGGCTAGTCTACTAACTTTGGAATCACAGTGAGGAAACAATCATGCAGGACTGAGGCCATGGTAAAGAAAAGTTCTTTATTTCTTTAATTCTAAGAGCAACAGAAGACATGGAAAGTTGCAAAGGATAAGGCTGAGCTAAAATCCGAATCAGAAATATCTGACTACTGTAGAGATAACAGACTAGACAGGAATAACAGACTAATACAATCAGTGAATTCAGAACAATGTATCTATGAAAATGTAAGAGAGGACAAAACAGATAAAAGGGTCTTAACACGGAGCTTCAAGAGACTCTCAGAATTTGTTAGAAAGGCAAAAGGAATCCTAAAATAACCACTAAAGAACTATAAGAACACACTGTTACCAAGATCAGGTATTCCAGCAGGCCTTTTCCACTGGAAAAGTACAGTTCATCTAAAAATGTCATCGTGGCTATCTTATTCCCAAGACAAAACTCTCAGTGGTATCTGAGATTACTGTAAACAGACTCAAGGAAAACAGCACTCAGACTAAACAGTTTTCTAAAGAGCCTATAGATGTGCTTCATCACATTTTATTGGTGGCTTTTCATCATTATTTATTGTTTTTAGAACTTTTGGGGGAGGGGGAGTGTGTGCCACAGGTACAGAAGGAGGTCAGAGCACAACCCACAGAGGCTGTTCTTTCCTTCTACCAGGACGGTCCTAGGATCAAACTCAGGTCATCAGGCTGGGTGGCAGGTACCTTTAGACCCGCTAAGCCATCTCGCCAGCCTCTCATTTTTATTTATAACAAGGAAACTAACTATCGTTAATTTAGCAGTAATATAAGACTCTATAACTTGCCCAGGCTTCTCAAAGGCACCACTGTCAAGGTTTCAACCTAAGCGCTTCCAAAGCTAGCTCTCCAGAAAAATCAGCCCAGTGTTATATCTTCAGTCCCTCTTCATTAATGAAACATGAAGGTGTCAATATTAATTCAAAGTAACAAAAGGACCAGGGGTAAATATAAGAAACAGATGAGTTTTTCTTTTGGTATTGTCTATTCTAGTAAAAAACTAACACGAATAACCCTAAGGCCTGGAGATAGAAGTTGAACTCTAACTCAGGCACTATAAAATGCACCTTTTCATATATACAAAAGGTTCCACCAGCAATTCAACATGTTCACTGTGTCACAGAGAAGGCACAACCATGCTGGTAAAATATACCCAATTCCCACTCCTCCCTCACTCCTGACAATCACTAATATACTAACAGAATCACCGAGTATGAGGCCTTTTGGATCTAGCTTCCTTCTTTTAGCATATTTCTATCCACATGGTGCAATGTATCAATACTTCATTTTTGTTTGTTTTTCCAGACAGGGTTTCTCTTTGTAGCCCTGGCTGTCCTGGAACTCTCCCTATAGACCAGGCTGGCCTCAAACTCAGAGATCCGCCTGCCTCTGCGTCCTGAGTACTGGGATTAAAGGCATGCGCCACTACCACCCAGTCACTTTCCAAATTCTTAACATAAACTTATAAGATGTTAGACTTTCCTAGAAATAGAGGATTTATTCTTATCAAGCCCATTTTGTGTGCCAAGTGTTATGCCAGAGCCTTAATTTTCCTAACAACTCTGCAAAGCAGAAATTATTTCAATTTTACAGAAGAAATTCAAATCTAAATAAAATAAAAAGTTCACAAACTACTTAAAAATCAATTAGTAGATGTCAAAACTAGAATGCTAATTCAGAGCTGACTTCAAAGTCTGTACTCTTTACTCTATACCATGCCATTTGTACATTGTATCATTTACTTAACACTTAGATACACATACGTTGTTTCATATCAAAAGGCAAGTTGTACATTAAAATTCTAATATAAAAACTTCCCAATATAAATACTTTTCCAAAAATCGTTAAGTGATTTAAGTGTATTAGTTCCCCCATACATACTTTTCTTTAATAAATTATTTCTGGTTACTTTTTAAAAGGCTCATCTATGATTAGTACAAACGTTACACAGATTACCTTTTTCCACACCAACATGCAAGTATGTTCTGCTCTACAGACTGAACTGTGTCCTCTCAATTTATATTGCTGATGTCCTAACCCAGCATGTAACTATATTTGGAGACCTTTAGGAGGTAAGTACGGTTAAGTGAACTCCAAGCCAATAAGACTGATGGCTTTGTAAGAAAGAAAATCTCCAGCCATCCCTCCTGACCCACTCCCATCCGACCAAGTGACAACCAAGAGCCCTCAATAGACCCCAGTGGCCCTAAACTTCCACTCTCCAGCTTCAAGAAAATAAAACTGGAGTCTCAAGCACTGAAGAAGAAAAAAACAAGAGTACTGTGGACACAAGTTAAACCAAAAGAGATACTTAAGTCTGTTGCTCAAATATGTTTGAGTCTCTGATCAGACACTAAAAAACAGAATATTCTATCTGTTCATTTAGTATTTTACAATAAAGTAAAGGAAATACAGTCCAAAGAGCTCTGGGGGTAGACAAACCTGAATCTGAGGCTCTGGCTACTTCTGAGCTTTGGTAATGAGTAAGACACAAATTCTATATCCATCTTGTAGTAGTGATGCTGGGTTTTGTTTAATTTGTTTAATTTTATTAGTACTTATATCTGCAAATACTACACCACATCCTACCAGAGCTGTACCCAGTACAGTTCTAGAATGTTACAAGGCACTCCAAAACCGTGACTATTACTGTTAGTACGTAAGATTCTAAAAGAATACCACACAAAGTCAAACACATTTGGATATAGACAGTATTCGCCAAGTATTTTACTGGTAACGCGGATATGAAAATGCAGACCGCTGGGCTAGTGGTATGTCTTGGGAGTAAAGTATTAGATCCTTTATAACCAAAGGAAAAAGGAGGGAGGGAGGGAGGGAGGGAGGGAGGGAGGGAGGGAGGGAGGGAGGGAGGGAGGGAGGGAGGGAATTTAGGGACTACATTTCAGAAGGTATCACAAGGAAGACTGGGCTCTTTGTGTTTCCCCATAAAGCAAAATTCTCAAATTTATATTTGGAGAAGCATCTCCTGTGGTTCCTCAACTCAGATCATCTTTAAGTTTTATTTCCCTTCAATTCTACCCATTAATTTCAAAGACGGTGGGGGGGGGGGGGAATAAGGGTTTAAGTATCTATTTACTAGCTCACAACTATAACTGACACTCCTTTTTCCAAATACTTCCTTACTATCACAATAAAGACTGGGTATTTTGAAAGTTACACAATAACCCCTGATCTAAAGTTGTGTGTAGGATAAAATATTAAAACGATTAATATAATTTCCTCTTTACTCGCCAAATGGTGCCTGACTAATTATTTTACTTATTCCAAATGGATTAATAAAATACCCAAAACCCTGAGTATTTTATATAAGTTAAATTTTATCTATTTATCCACACTCTTATTCAAGGCTTATTCACTTAATACCTATAATATTAACGTTCAAAAAACATGAAGATGTGGCTCCTACTTCTAAAATAAATATCTGTGGAAGGGTCACATATTCAACAGCTGCAAGCATAAATGGGGACCCATGGGAGGGGAGATTACTATTTTCATCCTTTCATGGATCTATAACTTGATACTACCATCCTGTGAAATAGGATTATCTTTTTACCAATATATTCAATTAACAAGACAGTTCAGATAACCTGAATTTTCTGTCCCTTGACTGTACTTCCCTCAAATGTGTATTAAATTTATTGTTACTGTAAATTAAGGTAGCAAAACCATAAAAAGTTTCAAAGACCAAACATATACACAGGAAGAAAGCTGAAAAAAACATTTCCTCACCTAACCAATACAGCTGGGCATAAAACAGTTTGATAAGCAGTATTCCTGTAACCACTCTCTGGACCCATATCTCAAGCAAACATCACTAATGAATACGTGGCATTCTTCCTCTTCAATGCCTTATCTGCATATTAGCCACTACCTACTGGACTACATTAGCAAAATGTAACCTATTTGACATCCTTTAATAAGGTCAATGGTGAAGCAAACTGCCCAAAAGTTTTGTGCAACTAGTCTAAAATGAGTTTTTAATCTTAAAACAAGGGAAGCTCACGAAGCATCTTCTATTACCTGATCCTCAATATTCAGTAAGGAATTACCTCTCTATACACTGGGGCACAGATATATTCCGTTGGCAGAATGCTTGTCTAGTATGTAGCAAGCCCTGCATAGAATTCCCAGCACAGCATAAAGCTGTCCATATCGCCACAAGTCCATAATCCTAGCATTCTGAAGGGAGAGGTAGGAAATTCAGAATTAAAGTCATCCTCAGTTACACATTTGAGTCCGAGGCCAGGATAGAATACCTGAGACCCGGTCTCAAAAAGCAAGCAAACTATATATACATATACTGATATTTACCATGATCTGTATATATGGGGTGTGTGTGTGTGTGTGTGTGTGTGTGTGTGTGTGTGTGTGTGAAAGAGAGAGAGAGAGAGAGAAATTATATGCTTAGCTCAGGGTCACGCAGTAAGTAATAAACAGCTTTGGTCAAACCCTCACAACCCCATAATGCTTTTTTACATGAGAAAGTCTTGTGTATCTATCTGTGTTCCGATACCCTGGACCATACAATATGGCACAAAATGGTCAGTCCAAAATTTTCTGAGCTCATCCTAGAGATCAGACTATAAGGAACTAATCAGTATTTCAACTCTAACAGGCTCTTCTTTCTGTTAAAAAAAAAAAAAAAGTAAAAGATAAAATTTTGAGTGATCAACTAGTGTTTAAAAGACACAATCCCAAAGAATCATACTCTTTTGAAACATTACACAAATAAAAGAATAGAACCAAAAACTCAAGAGGCTACTACAAAAACCAGCTTGGTATTTGGGGTTTGTGGCTTTTCTCCCCTCAACTCTTCCATTGTCCTGTGTAAATACTAAACCATCTTTTTTTTAACTGTCTCCCTCTAATCAAAATTTAATAAACCTATATACAGCATTTAAATGTGGAGCGTGGCATGTCTTACGACTTTCAGGAATGTGAAGTATTTAGTTTCCTTCTGTATAAGATTACATTATGTGACAATAACATGCTGTTCCTAAAATTAAAACATCTGACAGATCTTAGAACAAATACTCAATACTGTAAGATACTTATTTCTTCTGAGTTCTGACTAACTTAAATAGAAATTCCTACTCAATATTCCTATTTCTGGATGGTCTTTGAAACACTAAAACGATCCTTCACTTAACTTGAAAAAAAAATTCCATTAAAAGGTTAACATTTACTTCCTACAGCATCTGAGATTAAATACTAGCAAAAGCCCTTTCTTAAACACCAAAATATTCCAATAACTGCTTCCAGCACTGGCGGTTTTTACCTCATACCAGGCCATCCTACCCTCACAGCTAACTACCTAAGTAACTGCTCACGCCCAAGCTGCACACACCACCTACCAAACAATCCAAAGTCTTTCAAAGTGAAAAACTAGCTGATCCTCTTTTCTGCTCTTAAATTATTCAAAATCAGCCTACAAAGAATTACTGTAGACTGCTCAAACATCTTAGACCTGGGGAGGATGTTCTAGGTTCACGCTACTGGAAATACTGCAGTGTGATTTCTCTATAACTAGTAAGAAAGACAGCAAGAAAACAGCTTAAAAAAAAAAGAAGTTACATTTTACTGGAAACTAGAACTTTTAAGTCCAGACATAATTTACCTGACAGACAATACTTCGAACTTTAATATATTTTGTTCATAATCCTTCAGATAGCTTTGATTGCAGTTTAAAATACCCTACTTTATTCTGCATTTTTAATGTTAGGAAAATTATTCCAAGTCTGAAAAAATAGGATACTAACATGTTCTATGAGACCTCTATAGCATTAAATCACTAAAGTAGTAATAAACAGTATGCAATATTACATGACAGAGCAGTCATGTATTTTGTTAACAGTTCCTGAATGTTCAAGGCCACCAGTAGCTTAAGAAAAAATGCACAAAAATGTAACTGAAGTTTCTCACCCTGCATTTTACAAAGATAAATCTTGGTTTCTGGTTTGTACGCCATAATTACTTTTTAAACATCTGAAATAGCTTTGTGAAATCACTAAGGAAAAGGGGTCAGTTAGCATTAAGCAAAAATCTAAGACTAACATAAACAAAGATCTGACATTTGGAATCGGAAAAATTCATAGTAAGCTTAAGTGAACACAACACACAAAACACTTAGAAGTGAAACGGGACTGTGTTCAACCTTGATTGGGGGGCGGGGGAGGATATAAAAACTAAAGTTTAAAACGGGACTTACTTAAAATGGGGGGAAAATTCCAATGACATAACATTTTCATGCCATAGAGAAGGCATTTGTAATTGTATCATTCAAATCTCGTGGCATTACATTATAAAGGTCTTGGCAACGGCTGGCCATTAATCTTTAACACAAAGGAGATTCAAATCCAAATGAACTGAAAGACTATCTCAGGAGAAAGAAATGGAGTAATTTACTTCATCCTCGATTGTTTAACCCAAAACGAAGGCCTTCAAGGATGATAACGCAAAATGGATCAGCCTTCAGTCTAGGAAGTCCCCTTTCTCACTAAGTCTTGCACCAATCCAAAAACAGGAGGTTATGGACACACCACAAGCTTAGAAAAAGCTTGGGGGGTGGGGTGAGATGGGGTGGGGGGGTTCCTCCAATGAATGACACACCACATCATGGTTTTCTTCTCCTACACAACTGGAGAAACAAAAAAAAAAAAAACGAAAAACCTCACACCATATGTTTCATCGTATCAATCAAAGAGCGTTTCACGACGGTACACCCAATCCTTTCCCTTCGGGGCTGGAGGAAAGAATCGCTGTGCCGATAACCGAGGAAGGGAAAAGCTGCGGCTCCTGCTGCAATGCAACACAGCCCTGCTACAGAACGGGAGAGCAGGGCTTTCCAAACAAAACCCTCCCCCGCCCGGGCTTACAAACCTCCAACAACTTATCCCAGCCTCTCCCGGGCCCCCGCCGGGGGAAACCTGGTCAGTTCTCCCCCTTCCCCACCGTCCGGACATTTCACCTTCCTCCGCGCCTCGGCTTCACCCCGACCAGAGGCACTGGATTCCCCGCAGCGGTTTCAGACCTTTCAAACTTTCCTCCCCCACCCCCCACCCCCACCCCCTTTTTTCTTTTTCTTTTTCTCTCTCTCTTTTTTTTTTAAATTCACTGCCTCTTTGTACCAAAAGTACAGGCGATTTCTGCACAGATACGGAAAATACCTGTCTGTCGGCCACCACCACTCTACGATGGTCGAGCCCCTCCCCATCTCCTGGGTTTCGCTAGCCGAGGCTGGGGGGAAGGAGGGAGCAGGCAAATTAAACCGAGGAAGGGGGATCCTGGGGGGGAGCAGAGCATCTGGGAGAACACGGAAGGAGCCCCCCTCCCCCAGAATCAGAAGGCCAGGGCAGCGGGGGGGAGCGGGGAGGGGAGGAGAACCCCGAAGGGACAAAAGGGAGCGGGGAAAGAGCAGGGAGAGCCTACGCGCCGGGCCGGGGGGCAGGCGGGGTCCACGCAGAGCGCTCGCGGCGCCGCGGCACAATGGCCGGCGGCCCGCGCGCCCCTCACCTCATGGTGCCGACGGCGCCGAGGCTGCCCCGGCGCGGGAGACGCCGAGCCGAGGGTCTCTCCTCAGGCGGGGAGGCGGACGCCGCGGGGACGCGCGAGCAGAGGCGGCTGCGGCTCCGGCTGCGGCTCCGGCGACCGGGCTACACCATCTCCGCGCGCAGAGGCGAGGCGCCGGCCCGCCGAGCGCGAGCGACCGACCGACCACGGGCTGAGGAGGGGGCGCGGGGCCGAGGCGCCGAGCGGGTTCCCCGGCGGCGCCGGCGGCCGCCGCCTCCTCCTCCTCCTCCTCCTCCGCCGCCGCCGCCGCCGCCTGCGTCGCCGCCTCCGCCCCGCCGACCCTCGTCCTTCGCCTCAGACGGGAGCCGCCGGGACCGCGCGCCCGTCCGCTCGCTCACTCGCTCGCTCGCTCGCTCGCTCGCCCGCCCCACGGCCCGCCGCTCCACAGGGCCGCTCCGAGCGCGCCGCCGCCGCCGCCGCCGCCGCCGAGGCCGTGAGGAACCGGCAGCTGCTGCAGCCGCGGGAGGAGAGCCGGGCTTCGCCGCGGGGCGCCGGGGGCGGGGCGGCGGAGGAGCACGCAGGCGCCGCCCTCCTCCCGCCGCCCCCGCCGCTCCCGCGTCGCCCGCTCCCCCCCCCCTACCCTCCCTCCCCCTCTCTCTCTCTCTCTCCCGGGGCGAGGGGCAGCGCGCGCGAAGGGGGAACGACTGCGGGGCGGCGGCCCGGGCGGCCCTTTGTTGCCGCCCACCGGGCTCCGCGCCCCTTGCGGTCGGGGGAGGAGCGGGGGGCGGTGGGAGCGGTGGGAAGGGGGGGGGTCTCGGCGCCCGCGCTGCCCTTGACCTCGCTCTCCGGCCGGCCGCGGCCCTTCCCGCCGCCCCGAGGCTGAGGTGGAGGAGCGGAGCGCGGGGAGGAGGCGTGACTCGCCCGGCGCGAACGCGGAGGGGACTCGGGCGCGCGGGCGGGCGGGCGGGCATCCCCGCAGTCGCCGGCGTCCCCACCTCCCGCGCGTCCCCGCGGCGGCGCGACTCTTTTTTCCCCCCCACTTCCCCGGGTGAGGGGCGGGGTGGAGGGGAGTCCCGAACACGCAGAACGTGGTCATCATCGTCGTCGTCGTGTCCCCCCACCACCGCCCCGGGTTCCCCAGGACCCCCCGAGCGTGCGGGGACCCGGGGGACCCGGGCGACGCGCGCACGGCACGCGGATGACTGCGCGCACACACACACACACACACACACACACACACACACACACACACACACACACACGCAGAGCTGAAGGCATCGGTGTCGGGGAAACGCGGTGGCCCGAGGCACGCGGAGCCCTGTGCAGCCGCCGCGCGCGAGAGAGACGCAGCCCGTGGAACCCTTTCTGTCGTCACCGGCAGAAAGGGAATCCCGGCCGGGGGCGGGGAGGGATGGGAACTGAGGATAATTTTAAAACGTTCTGTCTTTCACCTAGTCTGGAGCTCACCTCCTTGAAAAGGTAGATGTAAAATACTAACGCGGCGGCGGCGAAGGTGCTATACCGTCAGATGGTGCAGGGGCCCGCTGAGAAGCCCGAATTTGTAAAGGGGGTGGGGTGGGGGTGTTAATATCCGAACAAGAAAAAAAAATCCAGTCATCTAATAAAAATTTACACTGGACAAATAGCCCGCTTGTGGGAGCGGCATTCAGGATGACTGGAATGGGATAGAAAGGTTTTACTGCTACGGGATTCCTATTGCATCCAAAATGGAGGACCTACCAATACTGCAGGCATCCATTCAAAAGTTTGATGTTCCCTATAAAACGGGCTGCGATTCAAAAGAGAGTTAATGAGTGCTGGGAATACGTGCACCTTCGAATGAAAAGCGAACATATTATAGTCATCCCGTGGTCAATGCACGGCTTGTCTGGAGAAGAACAGCATAACCTGTTTTTAACTATGAAAAGCCTCCTGGTTTCAGAGCTCAACAAAGACAATGCGCTTTTTGGAAGGAAGCCCTGCAAGAAGCAGTGACCTAGAGCTGTGGCACCGGACCAGGGTGGCCTCGGGTAGGAAAAAGCACGGTGCCTCTGCCCTAAACATGGTGTACTTGAAGAACACTAATTTCCACCCACATAGCTAATTACAGCTTGCCATCACAGAGCATTTTATTCAAGGATCTCCAAGGACTGAAGAGAAAACAGCCTTGTCAGTCAAATGTCCTTGTTGCCATATGACAAGAAGAGACAGAGAAATATACACATCAAGGGATCCCATGCATTATTAGTACAGTAGCCATGAAGCCATGATTAGGAAACATCTCAGCTGTGAGGTGCACTGTCTTTGTATAAATTACCGTAGTTGAAAATGCTTGCACCTCAAGTATTGAACAGTTAAAGAACATTGGCTATGGAAGCTTTTAAGAGTATTAATGTATATTGAATCATCTTGGGGGGAAAATTAGGACACATTCAACCCCAAGTCACACCAGCTCTCCTAAGTCCATGCATACCAATACAGTAAATGCAACAGAGCTTGTTTCAGATAAAAGTCAACAGCCAAAGAGGTAGAAATACTGTTGTGATGACTCAAACTATCTCTTGTCAGAGATGAGAAACACGAATAAGAATTCCTCGCAAATGATGCCATAACCTCCTATTTGTAAAAGTTAATCCATCCTGGTCTAAATAAATTGTGTATCATCATCTTTATCCTAACAACAAATGTCCCAGTGGCATGGGTACCAAATTAAGTGATCCAAGAGGAAAATGCTATTCTTGTTTTCTGTGTTTATTAAAAATGTACCGGCCAAGAATGTTGGCTGCCTACACCCATTTCCATCCTTTTGAATGGCAGCCTGCCCGCTCACAGTTGGTCACACCATTGCCTTTGGATCTAGATCGTGCATTGGCTGGCCTGACCTCCAAAGGTCATTTTGTGGAAGGGCAGTTTGTTAGCTCTGACAAAATATTACTTCTTGTTCATATTTGGTCTAACATTGAAAGAGGACAGAAAGGGAAACGAGCTAGATAGAAACAGACTAATTCTGGTCACAGAGGAAACTTCATGGATTGTGTTACTATAGAGAAGGAAAGCATTTCAGAGATGGGAGGAATCTTAAGCTGTCTGCTCATTTTTAAGAAGAGGAATGTGAGAGCCAGAGGTGAAGTAACGTGCCCACTGCCATCACCAAGTGCCTTTGAGGAAGTCCTGAAACTCAAACCCACGATTTCCAGCTCTTGGCCCATTGTTCCTCCTCCCACATCATACTGACTTCCTGTGGTATCTGTAAGAGTTCACTAAGGAAAGAAGTACAGCTGATTGTCTACTCATAAACCCAAACTCTACTTAAAAATTGGAGTTGGCGTGACTGAGTCACAGAAGTCTTTGAAAATGATTTGAACTCTGTGAGGGTTGTCCATCAAACACAAAGCCTGGCCCATCATGTAGGGACCTGGATATTTGAAAAGTGGATGAAAGAATAAATGAGTGAGTATCCAGCCGCTGTAATCTACAGAATAATAATAATAATAATAATAATAATAATAATAATAATAATAATAATATGCCTGGATGCGCTGGGGATCTAAGCCTGGGTTTACAAGTGCTAAGCACTAGTACACTTAACCACTAGCTACATTCCCACCTCAAACTTCTTCCTAACACCGAGGATGTGGATCTCCACTTTCCCTCACGGAGACTTTTTGTCCGTTTGGTATGGCAGACTGACCCACGCAGCTATAAGCAGTGTGCACTCAGATGGAAATGAAAGAAAGCATGCTTCTGTTGCCGATAGGCTGGCTATGGAGTCAGTCTGGCTCTGAGGGCTTCCCTAGAGCAGACCTGATTGAAATGCAGCTGATAGCATCAGTAGGCTGGTCCTCCATTTATGGACATGAAGAGCATGACTAATGCTCCTCCACAGTCAGAAAATCACTGTTCAGGGCTGAAGGCCTTCCCCTCCCTCATTCCCTACAGGAAAGTTCTCCCTGGAGTTACCTGGGATGGAAGAAAATGAAAAAGTAATTAATTGGAATGAACTTTACTGTATACTTTATAATTGTCTGTAGCATTACTGTGTTTTTCTGGCAATTCACAGTGAAGTTTTTGTCCCCTCCCCCCAGAATGGTGGGAAAATAATGTAGAACGTGGCATTCCAGCAGGATTCAAGATATTTTTATTAGTCCTCTTTCAGCTGCCTTAGCTGCCCACATTTAACCTCAGTTCAGAATCTCTGTCAGGAGACGTTAGAAGAAGCTGGTGGCCTCTCTGTCATTGGCAGCTCTTCCCATTTACCATCCAGCTCCGTCTCTCATCCCTCTCCCTTCCAAACTGGGATTTATTGGGTTAACTTCCCTTCTTCCTTTCCAGAGTCTCTTTCTTTTAGCTTGACAGTACTTAGACCTGGCAGATCATTCCCATAATCAGAATGGAGTTACGTTGTTTAATTGGTAGAGGTCATATTCTAGATAGTACAATACACCATTTCTACAAAATTCAGGGATTACATTAATGAATGTGGTTCCATTTCTAGACAATAAGCAAGCCACTGTGCTTTAGAAAAGGGTTACAAACAAGTATGGCCATAATCTAATTCTGCACCCTTAAATCTAGCAGGTAGCCTGAGGGAAAAAACAAAGTGATTGTATTCTTTCTTACATCGAATTGACTTCTATTTATTGTAATCAAACTTGGTAGACTACCAGGCGGGTTTCATGGATATTATGACCAGATGACAACTGACCTTGGAGTATTCCTCAAAAGGTGATCAAAAGAAATGTTAATAAAGATTATTTCTTGGCTAACCATGGCCGAGAAGAAAGATGGCACCACTAGATGATATCCTAAACAAGTTTCCCCAAAACTAACTCACACTGCTCAACCCTCCCTCTTTTGTAGCTTTTTATCTGTCTTTCAGGTAGGGTGCACAGCTCATGAAAATCCTAACTTCTATTTTTCTTTGAAAACAAAAACAAAAAAACTGTTGATAGCGTAACAACCTAACCAGTTCTAGTTTGAAAATGGTGTGGTTCTGCAGGCCTTGTCTCAGTACCGTGGAGGTAGAGGAGGGACAATCAGGGGCTCAGGGTCATCTACAGTAAGGGAAACTCAGGATGAGGCCAGCCTGGGCTGTTAGCTTTAACTAATCTTTTATAGATTTTTGTTTTTGGTTTTTGGTTTTATGGGTTTTTTTTTTTGTTGTTGTTGTTGTTTTTGGTTTTGGTTTTTCGAGACAGGGTTCCTCTGTGTAGCTTTGCGCCTTTCCTGGATCTCGCTCTGTAGGCCAGGCTGGCCTCGAACTCACAAAGATCTGCCTGCCTCTGCCTCCCCAGTGCTGGGATTAAAGGCGTGTGCCACCACCACCCGGCTAACTAATCTTAAGTACCACCTCAAGATGAAGTAAATAGTGATGCTTTTATGTATGGGGTGGTGGAGCCCTTTCCTGGCTGGATACTATAGTTGTAAATGAACTGAGCAGCAAACAAACAAAAAGGAAAGCCACTGCAGGCTGAGCGTGCACATGGCACTGGGTTTGATTGTCTAGCACTGAAAGAAAAAAGAAAAGAAAAGAAAAAGCCCTGAAGGGAAGAATTTTGGTCTCATTTTTATCCTCTGCACAAATACTCCTTTAATAGGATCGGACATAGACACACTTCATATGTGAGAAGAATTTGTAACTAGTAGATGAGAAAGGCTAGTTCCAGAGCCCACAGTAGAAGATCTCTTTTACTTCATTTTACTTTCTCTGATTAAAAAAGAAAAAAGGAAAGTCGGATGGTGGTGGTGGTGGCGGCAGCACACGCCTTTAATCCCAGCACTCGGGAGGCAGAGGCAGGCAGATCTCGTGAATTCGAGGCCAGCCTGGGCTGCAGAGTGAGATCCAAGACAGGCACCAAAGCTACACAGAGAAACCCTGTCTCGAGAAAAAAAAAAAGAAAACAGGAGCTCAAGCATGCCTGTTAATCCTGTCACTCCTGTAGAGAGGCAGGGGAAACAGAAGTTCAAAGTCATCTTCAGCTACAGGAGCAAGATGAAGGTAACCTGGTCTATATGAGACCCCATCTGGAAAGAGAAAAGGGAGGAGACACAGAGTCAGAGGAATGAGGTGGGATAGGCGAGGAAGGGAGGGAGCCTGTCAAACTCAAGGCCCTGGGTTCAGTCTCCCGAAAAAGGAAAGAAAAAAAGAGACAGAGCTTGAAGATCACTTAGGAAATGTAACTAGCCAGTTAAGAATGAAACAAGATTCAATCACGCACCACTTGCCACAAGAAACCAGTGACAGGACACTCCCAAATTAAAATTCAGCAGACCCCCTCCTAGGCAGACATCCGATCACCAGGACCTACCTTGTATTTTTGGCGACGAGGACTCAATAAATGAGTTCAACAAATCTCCAAATTAATGCCAGGACTGTGTCTGCGTACAGGTTTATACAAGTGAGGGCACGAACCCTCTGAGGTCAAGCGTGTCAGACCCCCCCTGAAACTGATCTCAGTGCTAGGAGTAGAATTTGGGTTCTCTGCAAGAGTGGTCCTCACTCTGAATCGCCCAGCCACCTCTCCAGTCCCCCATGTACATTTTTAGAGGTCTTTGGAGAAATGTCTACTTTTAGGAACATTAGGAACATTCTAATCCCTATCACATAAGGCAGGCAGGAAACACGGAACCCTCCAGTGACCCTGTGCCGTCTTTAGCCCTGGCTGTTTGCAGAGCAAACACGCAAGTCTTAATCTAGAATGAGATCCATGGAACTCTGTGAAAAGAGCATGGATTCCTTCATTTGCATTCTTGTGAGAGACTTGGGATTTAAATACTCATTTAAACTTGATCATAGACGAATATGGTTATAAAATTTCAGAAAAAGGCCCTGAATAGAGCCTCACTTCCCATTCAGGTTTTTGTGTCTTACTCAGGTACCATTTTATCTCTGTCAAACGCCTCATAATTTATTTTCTGTAAGTGGTTTCTGGTTTGTGTGCTTTTTATAATGTCGCCTTCACTGAGTATCTCATTGGACTTGATTTTATTCAGCGTCTCTCACTTGCAAACAATATTTCCCTTCAAAAGTTCACAGTCTGGTCTTTCCCTTCCAGCCTTTCGCTTGGTTTTCTCTCCTATTACTAATGAGATAGTGCTTCTGAACTCACTTTATTTGAGTTATTTATATCTCCAGGCCTCCCTCTAATAGCAAGTCTGACTTGGCATTCTTTTTCTGCTGCACAATGCCCAAATTAAGTTAAGAAGCAATTCCTAAGAACGCTGGCCTGTGGGGCTTCATGCTCCTCTGGTATCCTAAGCACTAGACAGTGTGTTTAATTTTGAAAGCTGATGTCACTGGCTAAGTTCATAGTTTATGTCAGGTGTGACTCAGTAGTGCTTTCCAGAATAACTGCTCTAGTCAGGAAGAGAGAGAGTGAGCCAAGACCAAGGAATGGAAGCAAGCTAGGTGGTGATTGTAAATGTATCAAAGATATTGAGAAGGAACAGTTTGGTTTCTAGACGGTACCCTATTCGCTTGCCATTGAGACATCAAAAACAAGGCACTTAGCCATCTTCTATCAATGGAGCTCCTCCTAAGAGAGCAGGCGACAGTACAGGAAGGTCCTGGTACTAATGCTAACTAAACTCCTTCCACTGTTAATATTTTCCCCATGAAAAGAGCTTTCCAGCTTTGATCTACGGAAGACGCAGGGAGGATTTTGTTTTTGTTTTTGTCTTTGTTTTTGTTTTTTTGTTTGTGTTTTTGTTGTTGTTAAGACTCTGGGATCCATAACAGAATCAACTCCCAAAAAGCAGTTTAGTGATTGGGTATATTCAAGTATGCCCTTCGGGCTACTTAGTTCTGGGTGTTCAAACAGTATCACTACCATCTCCATCTCTTAGCTTTTTGTACAGATGTCTGTGTTTTGACTTTTTCTTTCCACTGTATGTAATTCCACCTTCGGGGAGCTGTATGCAGCACTGTGACCCCAAAGCAAGACAGGATAACTAGCAAGGGTCCTGACGGGCCCAGCTTGGGTCAGTAGTGGCTGGCCATCCTGAGCCAGAGTGAAGCAGTTCTCTAGCTGGTTGGGACCAAGTCATGCCCTGGCACTGAGACCATGAAGATGACTTATTTCTGGAAGGCACTGCGGTAGAAGCACAGACCGGTGGCAACCAAATCCAACCTCTACAAAGCCCCTAGTTAGAGAGAGGGGAATGGAGCCTTGAGTTGGGGAGAGTGAATACGGCTAAACAAGGACAAAGTGCTTCTGTGAGGAATGAGTAAGGACGGGAATGGCTTTTCTTCAGCGATGGGGTTTACAAAGAACAGAAAGCAGAGACCTCCGAGAGTAACGTTTCCACAGGCCCAAATATAGCCATAGGTGCTTCCACAGATGCCTGGCGCTGCTGGAAGCTGAGCTCGTGCCAGCACGCTGCTCTCCTCAGCAGGATGAAGTCCGGGGCAATGGAGGCCGCAGCCCTAACAGTGTGTGGATCAGCTTCCTCCTCCTTACCTTTCTCTCCTTCCTAACTGGTCACGGTGAGGTCCCTCCCAGTACCCATCCCTCTGGTCACCCTCACACTGCTGCTCAACTTTTCCCACGGGATTTATTGGGGCCAATGGTACAACAGCAAATGTCACAGAAGCAAATGTCTGTGGCGGATTCATGCACTGGGATCTGTCTTTTCTTCCTGCTCTTTGGAAAACTGAGATGACCGTGTGAAGCAGCCTGAGCTGCTCTGCCAGGCTGTAGGGAGGAGAATGGGGTTATTCAAGCTGAGCTCCTGAACCAATGGCCTGCCAACCCGCCGACCGCGAAAAGCAATTCTATACCAACCAACACCTGGTGAGCTGACCACGTCCAAAATAACTGCCCAATTAATCCACAGAATAATGAGAAATGATTTTTGGTTTTGCTGAGTATTGAGCCCAGGGCCTCACACATGCTAATGCATTTTGCCACTGAGTCATACCCCCATCCCATGATTACTGTTTTAAGTTCAGTAAATTTATGGGGTAGTTTATTATGTCACAAAAGTTAACTGATATGCCAGCGAGTTCTTTAAGCGCTTCTCCTAAGAGTAGAGCAGTGGCTGCTGGGCCAAGGGAAACATGTGTTGACCGAAGCTCTCATTCCAGTCACAAGATGGTTTTGTTTGTCTTTCGAGACAGGGACTCTCTGTGTGTAGCCCTGGCTGTCCTGGAACTCACAGAGACCCACCTGCCTCTGCCTCCTGAGTGTTGGGATTAAAGGTGTGCGCCACCACCGCCTGGCTCCAGCCATAAGATTTTATCCAGGATCTCAGATCAGCCAGTGCTCTGATAGCTTCTCAGAGCCTAAATCTTGGCATACCACAACTCCTCTTAACTGTTTGCTTGGTATACTTTAGAGTTTCACTCCAGGAGACAGAAAAACATGAGGGACAGAGAATAGCATAGCATGATGGGAGGACAGGCTCTTAAGGTACCGAGTTATGTCACCTAAGACTGGCTCTCGAAGCTCTGCGCAAGAGCTGAGACCTATGCTGAAAGCCTAGCTTCTTTGCTTCCTTGTCTGCTTATCTTCCTTTTGTTGTCCAGAGAGATTTAGTAAAGTTGCGTTTGAATATTTCAAACTGTTCTCAGCTGGTTCACAAGGCACCAGAAAGCTCACGCTTCTAGGGGACATCATTCGGGCCAGACTCTTGGATGGGTAGTAGAACTAACTGTCGGGAAGATGCTTTCCCTCACCTCCCTAATGAATTCCGGAGGAACGGGACACTGGGAGCAGCTGCCGCTCAGCCCCACGTGGCCACGTTCTCTGTGAGACTGCTGCCCGTGCGTCATGGCTAAGGAGACGAGCATGAACAGGCACAGAGCCATGCCTTTCTCCCATCTGAAAGACACTGATGTCATCCCTCCGAAGAGTTCAAGGAGTCCAGTTCACTGCAACATGGGAAGAAGGAAGGAAGCAGATATTCCTGGAGATCTCAGAGCAAGAGTTCAGATCTTGGCTTCCACGTGTCCTAGGCTGCAGTCCAGGAGAGTGACTCCACCGAAGCTAGATGTCATGAGATCCAAGAAGGCTGTGGTGAGGGAACTGAGAGCCTAAGATATGCGGATCTCAACAGAAACAGACATCTAGGGGGGAAAGAAGGAAGATTCAAGGCTGCCGGGAGGGGAAGGGGACGCGTGACAAACACCTGGGGTATAGTGGGCTATGAGGAGGCCTGGGAGTCCATTACATGGGCTAGCCATACGAATCTGGCTTCCAGAGGAGCCGGCGAGTTTCTTCCCTGGAGGAGCCCCAAACTCGGCTGCTCTGGAAATGTTGACTGGATTGTGATTTTGGCAGACAATAAGAAACCTATATGAATCACTCATTTAAAAAAAAAAAAAAAAAAAAAAAAAGCACTTCAGTGGAGAAGGCCAGCTCAAATTAAGGGGATTCTTTCTCTGGTGACGAGACCTCAGGAGACATAGAGATGACGAGTACCACATGGTTGGGCTCCCCCCCTCCCCCGCCCCCCATATTAGCTTCTCTCAGATTAGCAGAGCTGTAGCCATAGCTGCCAGCAGCTCCTGGCTCACCTCTGAACCCAGAGTGGGAAACCTAAGAAAAGCCCTAATTGACTTGCCAGGGTCATGGCCACGGCTGATCCTAACACCGGCCAGCGGGATAAAGTATTGTGGGGTTTAGCTCACCAACCTCGGGTCATGTACTCAGCCTGAGAACCCTTTAGAATCCTATTCTCGGGGGAGGAAAGAAGCAGCTGAAGGGGCGTGGTCTCACCTTAATCTCAGCACTCAGGAGGCAGAGGTGGACCTCTGAGTTTGAAGGCAGCCCGCTCTACACGGGGAGTTCTAGGCCAGCCAGAGTTACATGGTAAGATCCTGTGTTAAAAATAAATAAAAAGCCGGGCGGTGGGGGGGTGGCGAATGCCTGTAATCCCAGCACTCGGGAGGCAGAGGCAGGTGGATCTCTGTGAGTTCAAGGCCAGCCTGGCCTACAGAGCTAGTCCAGGACAGGCTCCAAAGCTACAGAAAAACCCTGTCTCAAAAAACCAAAAATAAATAAATAAATAAATAAATACATTTTAAAAAAGAGTGATCATTTCCTGAAGTAGAAGCAGAACAGTCCTAACTGTGTTTTTCTTCCCAAATTCTGCTGCTTCCCATGTATCACTCATTTCAAAAGTTGAAGATATTAGAGAAAGGTTTAGGTAGTGACATAGACATGAGTTTTGGGTAATGTCATGATCTTTAAAAAAAAGTTTATTTTGCCGGGCGGTGGTAGCGCACGCCTTTAATCCCAGCACTCGGGAGGCAGAGGCAGGCGGATCTCTGTGAGTTCGAGGCCAGCCTGGGCTACCAAGTGAGTCCCAGGAAAGGCGCAAAGCTACACAGAGAAACCCTGTCTCGAAAAAACCAAAAAAAAAAAAGTTTATTTTTTATTTGATGTGTATGTGCCTGAATATATGTACACCAAATACATGAAGACACTCTCAGAGGTCAGAAGAGGGCGTTGGATCCCCCAGAACTGGAGTTACAAGCAGTTGTGAGCCGCCATGTGGGAGCTGGGAGGGAGCCTTGGATCCTCTGCAAGAGCAGCCAGTACTTAAGTCCTAAGCCTTTCCTCTAGCCCACCTTCCCCACCCCATCTTACCACCTTCTACGTTTTACCCCCGTCCAGATATGTAGAGAAGTGTGTGAAAAGAGGAATGGAAACAAAAGCCACAAAGAAAAAGAGAGACCAGTAGCGTTAAAGAGAACTATCATTTTGTTAGGCTTAAAAATGTTGAGCAGAAAGCTGGGCAAGGTGGCCCACACCTTTAATCCCAGCACTCAGGAGGCAGAGGCAGGCTGAGTTCAAGGCCAGCCCGATTGGCAGAGCGGGTTCTAGGACAGCCAAGGCTACACAGAGAAACCCTGTCTGGGGGGTGAGGAGAACCTATGGAGCAGAGATGCATTTAAAAATGTAGAAAAATATTTTTAAACTTTATGAGTCAAAGTCATTGCTAGAGGCCTGTAAAATCACTAATTTCTAATGGTAGTGGAGTTTCTCTTTTTCCTTTTAGGTATAAGCAGGAACTCTACTATTGGGCTTTGCCTTAGCATTCCTCCCCCCCCTCCCGCCCCCCAAATCAAAGTTCTGTTAAATTGCCTATGCTGTCTTTCAACTTGCTCTGTAACCCAGGCAAGCCTTGAACATGTGGCCCCAATTACTTGTTAATGGACTTTATCATGCCATAATGTATATAAAATAAAACACACCCATCAAGTATGCATTATTTTAATGAGATTTGGCACATTTATAAACACATGGTGTAACTACCATCACAAGGCATAGGAAAATTCCACCAGCCCAAGAATTCTTCTGTGAGCCTTTCCAGTTAACCTTTTCCTCACTGTCAGTCTGTAGCTGGAGTTTTCTCGGAGTTTTCTCTCCGGGTCCCGCCAAGCCCCGGCAGTCCAACAGCCCACTTATAAAATAAACACACAGATGCTTATATTATTTACAAACTGTATGGCCGTGGCAGGCTTCTTGCTAACTGTTCTTACATCTTAAATTAATCCATTTCCATAAATCTATACCTTGCCACGTGGCTCGTGGCTTACGGGCATCTTCACATGCTGCTTGTCCTGGCGGTGGCTGGCCTGTCTCCCTCCGCCTTCCTGATCTCTCAGTTCTCCTCTCTGTTAGTCCCGCCTATACTTCCTACCTGGCCACTGGCCAATCAGTGTTTTATTTGTTGACCAATCAGAGCAACACATTTCACATACAGACCATCCCCCAGCATCAGTCCAAGAACACCACTGTCAGCTTCCTGTCCCTGACGATGCTTTAGTCTTTTCCAGTCTCATAGAGAGGTAAGCATATTAGGCGGACTGCTGAGCCAACTTCCTTTTAGTTTTATCTTTTGATACAGGATCTTACCCTGCAGCTGGGCTGGCCTAAAACTCAATATGCAAACCAGGTTGGTCTTGAACTGGCGGCAGTCCTGTGATGTCGACCCCCTGAGTGCCCAGATTACAGGCTTGAGTCACACTGCTTGGTGGATCAATTTCTTTCACTCGGTCTGCACGTCTCCATGATTCTTACATGTTCTGTGTGCCATCGATCTTTTCTCTCTATTGCAGAGTAGTATTCAATGTATGTATATACCACAATTAAAATGAATCTGTTTATTCGTTTGTGGATAAACAAATGATGGTGGACGTGGTTTGCTTCCAGTTTGGGAGCCATTGTGGATGAAGCTGATATGAACATTCACTTGTCTATGTGAACCTGGCTCAGCCTACTTTCCATTGCTAATAATGTAATACTACAGACTGTATATACTTGAAAGACTTATTTTTTTTTAATAATTGAGTAAAACTGAAATTTATTATATGCCACAGTCGTCCTAGGGACCTCCATGCTATATATATATAGCCTCTATGGTTCTATGGGTTGTGGTCTGATTGTTCTTTATTTTATATCTAGAATCCACCAATGAGTGAGTACATACCATAACTGTCTTTCTGGGTTTGGGTTACTTCACTCAGGATGATTTTTTCTAGTTCCATCCATTTGCCTGCAAATTTCATGCTTTCATTGTTTTTCTCTGCTGAGTAGTACTCCATTGTGTATATGTACCACATTTTTTTCATCCATTCTTCCATTGATGGGCATCTAGGTTGTTTCCAGGTTCTGGCTATTACAAATAGTGCTGCTATGAACATAGCTGAGCATGTATCTTTATGGTATGAATCAGCATTCCTTGGGTATATGCCCAAGAGTGGGATGGCTGGGTCTTGAGGTAGTTCGATTCCTAATTTTCTGAGAAACCGCCATACTGATTTCTACAGTGGTTGTACAAGTTTACATTCCCACCAACAGTGGAGGAGTGTTCCCTTTGCTCCACATCCTCTCCAACATTGGTTGTCATTGGTGTTTTTGATCTTAGCCATTCTAACAGGTGTAAGTAAGGTGGTATCTCAGAGTCGTTTTGATTTGCATTTCTCTGATGATTAAGGATGTTGAGCATTTCTTTAAATGTCTTTCAGCCATTTGTAGTTCTTGTTTTGTGAATTCTCTGTTTAGCTCTTTAGCCCATTTTTTAATTGGACTGTTCAGTGCTTTGATGTCTAGTTTCTTGAGTTCTTTATATATTGTGGAGATCAATCCTCTGATTGAAAGACTTATTCTAAGTCAAACTGCTGGAGGGCCAAGATTTGGTGAGGGCCTTCTTGCTGACAGAGTTCAGAGGCAGAATAAGCTTTACAAACTGGGTGGTTGTGGTGCCTTTAATCTCAGCACTTGGGAGACAGAGGCAGGTGGATCTCCATGAGTTCAAGGTCAGCCTGGTCTACAGAGCAAGTTCCAGGACAGCCAGGGCGACACAGAGAAACCCTGTCTTGAAAAAACAAAAGCAAAAGAGAAAGAAAAAAAGGCATAAGGGCATTGCATGGAAAGAGTGGAGACAAGAACTCTTGCTCCTGCACCTTATAAATAATACTCAGCCGTCAGACCCCACTCTCATGACATTATACGACCCTTATCACGTCCAAAGGCCCCACTTCTAAATACCACAACCAGATTGACTTTCTACCCCCTTAATATCTCACTGTGAGGATTCAGTTTCAGCATGAGTTTCAGAGGGGACAAATAATATCAAACCAATGGAAGGACACATGTTTTCTTTTCTTGGGCAAATAGGAGTAGAATGGCTGCATCTCGTAGTAAGTGTGTATTTGACTTCAAAAAATTGCTGAACTATTTAACAAAATTGTTCCATTTTACATTGTTCATATCCTTGGCAACGTGGTTAGTTTTTTAATTTGCACCATCATAGTGGACATGTAACAGGGTTCTCTTATGATTCTAATCTCTACGGCTTTGATGAAGACTTCCCCCATTGTTCACTGGCTGATAATCATCATGTTTCACCATTGTCTTCCTTCTTTATTGCTGTTCTTCCACCTCGAGGTTCTCCTCATCCCCTGTCTAGAACGTAAATTTCCATCTCTCGTCATAAACCACGAATTATGACAGCCCTGCTCATAAGCCTTCCATAGAGCCCTGTTTTCTCTGGGGAACACTGTCACACTTAGTGTGACAACTAAATAATTCTACCAATTTAACCATGGAAGACTTTTTGTTTTGTTTTGTTTTTCAACAGGGTTTCTCTGTGTAGCCCTTGCTGTCTGTCCTGGAACTCACTCTGTAGACCAGGCTGGCCTTGAACTCAGAGATCTACCTGCTGGGATTAAAGGCGTGCGCCACCTCCATCCAGCTCCATGAAAGACTTCTAAAGACCAATTTTCAACCACTTTGTGCCCAGCCTTTCCTGCTTGCTCCTGTCTCCTACACACTTACATGTAATACTGTCATGTGTGTCCCTCAGTCCCATCATACATGCTCATGGGTTCATGGCTTTGCCTGTAATGTCTCTTCTACCTGTGTTCCGTTTTGCTCTTCTCTGCATGACAGAATTCACATTCTTTAATGTTCCACTAAAAAAAAAGCCCTTCTGTGAAGCCTTCACAGCCTCACTGGGTAGAGCTGATGGCCGTTGTCTCTTTCCGATAATGTTCAGTCTACGCTGCTACTGGGTCCTCACCATGGTCCACAGTGGCTGTTTGGCTGTGGATTTTACCATTTCTCCTCAGCGAATTTTACCTAAGAACAGTGATGATGCCTCACTGGCTCACATTAGCGCCTACTTGATGACACTGGTTGATTGAGTGTGGGGGCCAATGATCAAATAAATAAATGAACAGTAATCTGGCATAAGCAAGTTGCTTACCCTTGCTAGAGCTCTACTTCTATATCTATAAATTGAGAGGGTGCATGTAGCTGATTTTAATCTCTTTCCAGTTCTAATGTTCTTAAAATTCTATATTTGGAACGCCAGCAAAGTAGTATACATGAACAGATTTCAAAACTGAGTAATGGATCAAATGGTACTAATTAGATTGTGCTGCCTTAGCACTGACGCTTTGAGGGGCAGCATCCTGTACACAGTAAAGTGACAAGATGAAAGTCAGGGAAGTTTCAATTAACTTTGCTAGTAGATGTGATAATGAAGAGTTACATCATTTGAGTCTAATCTATAAGGCATCAGTAACATGACATCCCCACAAACTCCTGTTCATCCTTGCTGTGTATTGCTGTATGTCATGTTTTTTCTCTTATGGTTAGGCTAAAAAATAAAAAAGGAAGAAAAATAACATAAATTAGTAGTATAGTCACATTTGAAACAACCTAGTAAGTATTATTTAAATTGTAACTTGTATTGATTACCTCTTTTTTCTTACTCAGACATACCAAGTTAAAATATAGTAGGAAGACATTTTTTCCATATGGACTATGACAAATATTTTTAATAATATAAATGATTTATTGTGTTTTTAATCTATAAACCTGAGGATTTCTTTTCTGCATGATTATCCCACATGAACTTAGAAATCAAGGCAGTCTAGGATCAGTTGCTTCTTAACTTTTTTCCGGTGTTATAACATTTTTTAGCTGGCAATAGCGAAAGCCAAATCCATGATTTGTATTTCAGATTTAATAAGTGGTTAATCATTTGTAAGACCCCAAATACACACAACTGCAGCAGAGACAATATCCTCCTCGAGCATTTCCGAGGGATCCCAAGCATCCTGCCAAGACTCATTAAACGCTCTACAAAAGTCACTCAGGAAGGTATGATCCCCAAAGACCTGACAATGCCCAAACAGTGTCAGCTACTGTTATCTGTCAATTAATTCTGAAGCCACGGCCACTTATGGAATTATATAACAACAACCTTCCAGGACTCTTTTTATATTTTTTGCCCAAATAATGAATGTTTTTCTTCATCTTCTTACATTCTGAGTGCAACATTGAATTGACTTTCCATTCTGTGTGTCACTTCCTGTATGAATATTGCCAAATACTCCTGATATCTAGAGGGAAAGAAAAATCACTACTCTGGTGTTGTGGAATATTATTTTAAGGTGTGTTACTTTTGTTTATGTTGCATTTGTTTAACTCTGTGGAGCTGTGTTACTGTGCCTGTCTAAAACACCTGATGGTCTAATAAAGATCTGAACAGCCAATAGCAAGGCAGGAGAAAGGATAGGTGTGGCTGGCAGGCAGAGAGAATAAACAGAAGGGGAAATCTGGGAGAAGGGAAAGAAGGAGCAAGAGAACAAGGAGAGGAGGATGCCAGGGGCCAGCCACATAGCCACACAACCAGCAATGGAGTAAGAGAGAAAGGTGTACAGGAATAGAAAAAGAAAAGCCCAGAGGCAAGAGGTAGACAGGATAATTTAAAGCTAAGAAAAGCTAACTAGCAACACGCTAAGCTAAGGCCGGGCATTTATAATTAAGAATAAGCCTCTGTGTGTGATTTATTTGGGAGCTGAGTGATGCCCCCCCCCAAAGAGTAAAAAAACAACAATACTCCAGGAGTCTGTAGACCCTCTCTGGGTCTTTCCCTGTCCATAATATTGAGACAGTGGTCCTGAGAAAGAGTCGATGTGGCACACTTCCTGTAAAAATGTTTTGTTTTTTTTTTAAATTTGGGATTAAGCTGGTGAAAGAGCTCAGCGGGTCGAGGTGCTTGCTGCCAAGCCTGGTGCCCTGAGTTTGATCCCCAGAACTGCTACAGAGGAAGGAGAGAGCCTATGCCGAAAGTTCTCTGACTTCCATACACACATCCATGTACATGCACACACACTGAATAAATTAGATATTACAAAACAAAACTTAAGCAATGCCCTTAGCAAGTTCTGTAGCATGAATCTTAAAGAGTCTTATTAACAAAAACAAACCCAGAGCCAGGTATTGGGGTGAACGCTGAATGATCAGAGAGACAGAACCAGCCACAGCTACCTCACGTTGCCAATTCCTCAGCTGATCCTGTTTCCTCAGACTGGAAACCTCTGTGTCCTCATCCGAATGGATCTCAGCTGAACTGCTGCTCAAAAGCCTAAAAGCTTAACCAGGCTCTAGTTCCTTGTCCTCATGCCTTAAATACCTTTCTGCTTCCTGCTATCACTTCCTGGGATTAAAGGCTCTTGTTACCATGCCTGGCTGTTTCCAGTGTGGCCTTGAACTCACAGAGATCTAGACGGATCTCTGCCTCTGAAATGCTAGGGTTAAAGGCGCGTGCTACCACTGCCTAACCTCTATGTTTAATATTGTGGGTGTTCTGTTCTCTGACCCCCACATAAGTTTATTAGAGTGCACAATATTTTGAGGAACAGAATACCACCATAAAGTTCTTCGTTGGTTTTTTGACACAAGGTCTCACTATGTAGCTCTGGCCATCTTGGAACTCACTATGCAGATCAAGCTGGCTTTGAACTCCCAGAAATTTGCCTGCCTCCACCTCCCAAGTAGTGGGATTAAAGGTGTGGTGTATGTCACCACACACACCACACACACACACACACACACACACAATTTAAAAAAGGACTTTTATAATCATTACTACAAAGTGACACATAATCTAACTTACTGCTTCAAATTGGAAACACCTTGCTTGCCTAAATAACAATGTGACAGCTGTGATTTTTATTGTCTAAAAGACAATAAAAACCAATACGCTAACAGATAGGCATTTGATAGAAAACAACAAGTGATGAGCTTGTAGAAAACTCGGAGACTTGTGCGACATAAAACGGTGTGGCTCCTATGAAAATCGAATGACCGTGTGACCCAGCAGTCCCAGTTATGGGTACACCCTCCAAAGAACTGAGAGCAAGGACTCAAGGAGTCATTTACATGTCCATGTTCATAGCAGTAACATTCACTGTAGTCACAAGGTTTAAGAGACACATGTCCATCGATGAATGAATGGATGAAGGAAGTATGCTATAACCATACAATGGAATATTCTTTAGCTTTAAAAAAGAAGAAGATTCTGACCCATGGTACAATCATGGATCTTGAGAGGAGTGTTATATGAAATACTGTATGATTCTGCTTCTATGAAGGGCTTTAAGCCACTGAACTCACAAAAACCCTGAGGAGCTGGAGGGAGGGGGAGGTCGGCTGGGAGGAGCTGTTTAGGGTGTTCGGCGTTTCTGATTGACAAGACGAAAAGGGCTTGAGATGGACAGAAATAAGTGCGTGGCCACGTGAACGCAGCCAGTGCTGCTGAACTGTACACTTAAACCTGATTCACACCGGGCAGTGGGGGGTGCACATTTAATGCCAGCACTCGGGAGGCAGAGGCAGGTGGACCTCAGTGAGTTCGAGACCAGCCTGGTCAACAAACTGAGTTCCAGGACAGCCAGGGCTGGTACATAGAAAAATCCTACGTAAAAATCAAATCAAATAATAATAATAATACATTTACAAAAACTCAGGCACTTAATTCACACGAGGCCCCCGCAGGCTATTTGCTAGTCTTGTTTATGAGAAGTCTTATTTGTTAGTCTTATTCTGGGAAGGCTGCCATTTCTGTTCCCAGCCCTTCACAAACTGGAATTAGCACAAGGGAAAGAGAATGAGCCAGGGACAGCTGTGGGTGCACCAGTGTGGCCAGGAAACCGGGGTGAGGGTGGCAGGGGTGAGGGTGGCAGGGGCGACGGAACAGCGGAGGAGCCCCAGACACCCCGGAGATCCCCAGCTAGAACAGCGTGGGACCTCCAGAGCCGGGCCCAGACAAAGGAGTGCATTTGGAAAGGTTCATAAATGGCAAATGCACACGACGACGAGGAGCTTGAGTTCTTAGACTCTTAAGACTTAGAGGGAGAACTTGTGTTATCTGAACAAGTTTCTAGAATGCACCAGGTGTATACAGGAGGGAGTGGAGACAGAGGCAGAGAGGGGGAGGGTGGGGGGGAAAAAAAGAACAGAGAGGAGAGACGGGAGAGGGAGAAGACAGAGGGGAGATGGGAGGAAAAGAAAAAAGAGAGAAACAAATGGATAAGAACATCCACATTCGAACTGCAGCAGGGCGGGGGAAGAGAGGGTGACAGGTGACCAGCTTAGCTCTCCTAGGCTTTGGTTATATCAGAGGGAAAGTAGTTACGCTCTCTGGGCAGCCTGTGCCCAGCTTCCTCCTGAGGGGACCTTGTGGAACCCTGGTCACCTTTGCCTTCATCGGTTCTAAATTCTGAATATACTTTTCTTTGGGAACCCTAAACAGTCAAATGAAAGCATACCTCTGTTTCAAGAATGGAGCTCAGGGTGGTAGCCTCTCCATGCGGGGCAGTCTGGCTTAAATCCTTATCTCCCAGGCCAGGGCAAGTCACTGCTTAAGTCACATTGCAGGACTGGAAAATAGGATAATATTATTTATCTCACAGGAGACAGTCTGCTAGCAAAGCCAGTCCTCAAGGCGTTCAAGTTACTGGTGTCACACACAATGCGCGGTGCAATGACGTCTGCCTCTGCCTCTGTTCCCACGAAGAAAAACGCTTGACCTAAAGAACAGCTACAGGGCTCTCGAGATGGCTCAGCCAGTGACGGCGCCTGCCGCCAAGCATGGTGATCTGAGTTGGAGTCCAAGGACCCACATCATAGAAAAACGAATTCCTGCAAGTTGTCCCCTGACCTCCACAGGCTGGCCTCGAACTCACAGAGATCTGCTTGCCCTTGCCTCCCGAACGCTGGGATTAAAGGCGTGCGCCACTACCACCCGGCCTAAATCTCTATTTTGTAGTGGAGAAATATTTGTTTACTATAAACAGCTGTGAGGGTTTGTTTTGTTGTTGTTTGTTTTTTAGGGTTTTTTGTAAGTTCTGCTTTCCTTCCTTCCTGGAGCTCTTAGTTTTTCAAGCGTGAAATAATTGATCTATATATTCTCAGAGGAATAGTTGGGTCAAGTATCATTTCAATTATTTGCGCCCCTCCCCCATATGCCGCCTTTTTTTTTTTTTTTGTTTTTCCAAATAAATTCTGGGTCTTCCTGCCTTAACCTCTCAAGTGCTGGGATTACCAGCATGAGCCATTGTGTCCATGTGTTCGCCCACCTGTGTTGGAACAGGGCACCTGTTGAAGAATTAGCATCACATTTAACCCGAGGTCCAGTGGGGAGATTCTTTCTCTGGGGGATGTGTTGGGACTCAGGAGGCTTCATCTGGTCTTAAAGGTGTAGGGGAAAAAAAAAAAAAAACAAAAAAACAAAAAAAAACGATGGCCTCGGTTTTCGCTTACCTTGTATGGTTTTGCTATGGAAGCCTTCCATTTACCTTTGTTAGGAGTAAATGAGCTCACCTCCTCATCCCCCGCCTCCTCCTCTGGTCAGCTGCCCTCCAGCCCTGGGCTCCTGGGCCCCCGGGCTCTACACATTGCATAAGCTTCTCTGATGCTGTCCAGAGTTAATTGTGAGCTGCAGTTTGCGCTCTTTCCACGCACCTCGTTCTTCCTCCACATTTTACACCAAGAGGAGGAAAAAAAGCACTGACCACACAGTGCTAGCAGTAACAGCGCCTGGCCAAGAGACATGCCTTTGGCCCAGCCCAGTGCAGTGTGGTCCCATAGCTGTCTCTGGGCCAGGAGGGACCTTGTCCTCCCATGGCTTTGCTCAGCAGGTACATTCTATGAAACCACTTCTCAGAGCAGATGGCATTTGTTCCATATCCAATTGTATCCATGATACGATTGCAATGTATTCTGTTGGTTTGTCTGGAGGCGCAAGGCCCAGGCTCGCCTAGAACACACTGTGTACCCCCTGGATGGCCTCAAACAGAGGTAATTCTGCCTCCTGAGTGCCAGGAGAACAGGAGTAAGCCACCATGCTCTACTGGTTTTGTTATTAATTTTTGTTTTGTTTTGGTTTTTTGGTTTTTCAAGACAGGGTTTCTCTGTGTAGCTTTGCGCCTTTCCTGGAACTCACTTGGTAGCCCAGGGTGGCCTCGAACTCACAGAGATCCGCCTGGCTCTGCCTCCCGAGTGCTGGGATTAAAGGCGTGCGCCACCAACGCCCGGCTATTAATTTTTTTTTATTTTTTTTTCCCCCAGAGCTGAGGACCGAGCCCAGGGCCTTGTGCTTGCTTGCTAGGCAAGCACTCTACCACTGAGCTAAATCCCCAACCTGGTTGTGTTATTAATTCAACCCGCCATAACATTACAGACACCCCAATGTCAGAAAAACAAACATCCGATGACCCGTGAGCCTCTGTCATAATCAAGTTATGGCCCACCCACATTGGGAGCGTGGATCCTGTACATTGGCTGTACAATCTGGAGCGGGGTTCACTGTGGCTCCAGTTAGGCTTTGGTGGCATTCATTGTTCATGGACACTCAGGGCCCTGCTTCCTGTAGATCAGTAGTTTTAAACTGGGGTTCCTTGGAGCCCTGTTGCTCGAGGGGGAAGAGAGGAGTTTCGCTTCCCATCAAGCCTCTGTGTCAGCCTCTGAGAATCCATGGCAACGCGAGACGGGAGGATGAGTAGGTGGCCAGGGCTCTGGGCCCTCTCTGCCTCAGCCAGAGCATTCCTTTTGTTTTCTTTTGTTATAAACAGAATCCCATGTAAAAATTCATGTAAATAGATTTTTTTGTTCCCCTGAAGTGTGACCGTCCCTGGGGTAGCTCACTGTGTGACAGAGGTCCTTAAAATAGTCCAGGCCGTAGCTAGGGAGGAGAGGCGGACTGCTGTTTGCTGCTGCCTAATTTCCCTTCTGACAGACATAAAGTTCCCGACAATTTTAGTCATTTTTTTTTCTTTCCTTTTCCTACTGTTGCCTGCTCAAGGACCCATGATCCCCCCACCCTGGCACCCTGGTATGGTCGTCTAGTTCCTTAGGGCGGCAGACTGGGGGCTGTCTCCCCAGATCAGTGCCCGCTTCTTCCAGAGGAATGGGCTCTAGCCAGCATATCACTGGCCCAGCAAGAGATTTCATCTCCGGCGCTTGTCACAGTTCCGTGCGGCTGTCTAACCACCTTGTCCCCCACGTACTATGAGCAGAAGTGATGCGTGCCATTTCCACGCCGTTCGCTTAAAAAGAAATGGCTCTTGCAGGAGTCTTCTCTCATGTGTCCGTCTGCCCACAAGCTGAGAATTTACACCGTGACTCTGGACCTCTTCATACAGAGGAGGATGACTAGAGGATAGTGGCGAAAGACACTGGAAAAGGCCTGGGTCCCTGCAGGGCTGTGTGAGGCACAGATGTCTCTCCAGTGGGACCAGTTTGACTTCTACATTGTTACATGGGTCTCTCGTCAGTCGCCATCTCCATGGCCAGAAACCCTGCACTAGATGACAGTATCAGCAAATCCAAGAACTTCAGTGAAGTCTCGCTGGGCCTAGTTCTGAGATTTGCATTCTTTTGGGACGGAGGTGATACTCTTGCATGTAGAAGGCCTCGATATCCTCGGGTAGTGGGCGGTGGGGGCAAGTTTTCCACAGAAATGAGGAACTGATGAGGGCTGTGGGAGCTCACCCCCTGCTGCGGACACTTGCAGCTGGCTGCGTGCGGTGCAAGGAGAGCCCCAGAGTGGCCCGTGGCGGCCCGGCGAGTCTCTGCTTTGAAGACTGTAGTAAGTGGCACAATCGGCCCTTGGCTTACAGAAGAGGAAACAGCCTATGTGAGCGATGGAAGGTAAAGGGTGATGTAGTAGCAAAGCTGGGTCTAGAATCCAGGGCTCCAGCTCTTTCTGAGCTGTGATTCTACGCTGTTTTCACAGTTGTCCTGATTTCCCCCCAGACATTCCCCATTGCTCTGAGGTACAAGCTTCATCAGTGAGCCGTGATGAATGTTGGATCACATTTGACAATATAGTATAAGTCACCTGTGGGTAAGTGGAAATGGGTGTTTCTGTCTGTTGACCTTGGCCCTTCATCCACTCTGGAGCCAGGTAACCTGCTTTCCTCTCCAGGTCTCTCCCTCAGCGCATCCCATTCCTGATTAAGAGCTCTCTCTGTCAGCTCCCTCTCCTCTCGTAGCAGACACAGCTTTCTGGCAGATCCCCATCTGTGGCTTCTCTTCTCTTTCTGCCCTGTCTTGGCATAGCATGGAAACAGTTGGCGGGAACTCCTTGGATGCCAGCCCACACAATGGCAAGACAGACAGGACAGACAGCTTGGAATGATGATCTTGTGAAGTCCAGAGACACATGACCAGCAAGCCCACAGCTTGGTGTCTTAGTCAGGGTTTCTGTTGCAGGGACAAAACACCATGACCAAAAAGCCTGTTGAGGAGGAAAATGTTTATTTGGCTTATGCTTCCACAGCGCACTGTTCATCACTGAAGGAAGTCAGGACAGGAACTCACATGGAGCTGGACCCCGGAGGCAGGAGCTGATGCAGAAACCATGAAGGGGCGCTGCTTACTGGCTTTCTTCTCCTACCTTGCTCAGTCTGTTTTTTTATACAACCCAGGGACCACCAGCCCAAGAGTGGCCCCATCCACAATGGCCTGGGCCCTCCCCTGCCTATCACTAATTAAGCTGGATATTACGGAGATATTTTCTTAATTGAGGTTCCCTCCTTTCATAACTCTAGCTTGTGTCAAGTTGACACAAGACTAGCCAGCACCCTCGGTATCTGAAAAGGCCTACTGCCTCACTGTAGACCCTGGGAGCCATGCTCTTCAAACATGTAACTGCGAAGAAGGAACAGGGGCCTGTCCTGAGCCGTTTCATGTCTATCCTCTGTCAACACCATTCCGGTTCAAGAGAAACAAGTAGGCTGCAGTTGGTTTTCTTTCTGGTGCTTTTATGACCAAGCAGGGACTCAGCATTCCTTCATTGCCAACCATTTTTACCTTCCTTCTCCCCTCTTTATAATTTAAACAAAGATCGGTACTAAAAATAAATCTTCATTTTCCTGAGTTTCCTATTATGCCACTTACTATGTTCTTAAGTCACCAGAGTCAACACTCTGGGTACGTAGACACACACTTGAAAATAAAACTTTGTTTTCTAAAAAGCTTCTGGAAGGCCTGGACTTTGCTGAGAGAAATGCGTTTAGATTGCTCCTATTCTTCCATACTTTTTTTTTTTTTTTTTTTTTTTTTTTTTTTTGAGACAAGGTCTCAAGTAGCCCAGGCTGGCCTTTAAACTTGCTATGTAGCTGACGATAATCTTGACCTTTTGATCCTCCAGCCTCTACCTATCAAGTGCTGGGATTATAGGTTTATGCTGTACTAGGGGCCAAACTCAGGGTTTCATGAATGCTAGGCATATACCCTACCAACTAAGCTACAGTCTGTATATTTTTGTTTGGTTTTTCTTTTTTTTTTTTTTCTTTCTTTTTTTCTATTGAAACAGATCTTATTTTGAAGCCCAGGCTGGCCTTGAATTTACGATCATTTAACTCCACCCATTATCTTTCAATCAGAGGTTTTCCTTCTGCAGATAAAGGTTGATGCTAATACCAAAGAGGTGTGAGTAATGTTTTGGGTGGGGGTGGGGGAGGTTGAACCCAAGGCCTCATGCATTTTACAAAAATACCTTATTAGTCAGCTATACCTGAAGCCTTTAATGCAGTTCTGTTTTGTTTTGTAACCGTATTGGTCAGCATTCCATCGCTGCAATGACATACCTGATACAAAGCTGTTTAAATAGAGGAAAGGTCTGTTTCGGCTCACAGTTTCAGACGTTTCAGTTCACGGTTCATTGGCTCAGTGGTTTTGGCCCCATAACAAGACAGCACAGGATGGTAGGGGCAAAGGGCAGAGGAAACCTTCAGTTTTTGGTGTTAGCGAATTGAAGGAGACAGAAGAAGGGGCCAGGGACTCAATATCCCCTTCAAGGCCACACCTTCAGTGATCTGACTTCTCACAGCTCCTCCTCCTCAAGAGCAGCAGCGTGGCCGGGCGGTGGTGGCGCACGCCTTTAGTCCCAGCACTCAGGAGGCAGAGCCAGGTGGATCTCTGTGAGTTTGAGGCCAGCCTGGGCTACCAAGTGAGTCCCAGGAAAGGCGCAAAGCTACACAGAGAAACCCTGTCTCGAAAAACAAACAAACAAACAAACAAAAAAAAAGAGCAGCAGCGTAAGTTGTCAAAACACTTGACACATGGGCCTTGGGAGCTTTACAAACCGTAGTAGCAGCAGCGTGTTTTGTTTTATTGGATGCACAAGAGTGTGTGTGTGTGTGTGTGTGTGTGTACACAATGTGATGCCTGCTCAATGTAGAGGTCAGAAGACGACAGCGGATCCCTCGGGACTGGAGTTGCAAATGATTGGAGTCGCCTTGTGGGTACTGGGAGCCAAACCTGGGTCTTCTGCAAGAACAAGTACTCCTAACACTTGAGCCGTCTCCCCAGCCCCCACACTGGCACTGTTTTTAACAGAGTATCTAGGTCCAACAAAATGCGGCCACTACACCAAGCAACTAGGGGGAGTTTCCAGTCCAGTTAGAAATTAAAATTGTGCTGTGAAAAACAAAAACAGGACTTTACCCCCTTTTTCTTTTGTCTGTCTATCTGTCTATCTGATTGGCTCAATTGTTTATTTTTGGGTATCTGCCAAAAAATGATCACCATGCGGAGGGTTAAACTTGTGGGAGACATAAACTCCGTGGGTCGGCTCAGGACAGAACATAATTGAAAAACAGCGCTCTCCCCCAGCTTCGAAACTCCAGCAGATTTGTGGATTTGGGTTAACCACGGCTAGAATTCCAGGACTCAAGTAACCCATGTATGGCAGGCCAGCGGAATTTCTGTTGGCTAGATGGGAAATCTTCAGGGTCAGCATTTGTTTTCATGTGTGCTCAAAATTTTAGTTCCATCTGTGAATAGCTGTCTGTCTGTCCTTATGTAGATAAAGAGCTGAAGGCCGAAGCAGAGGAGAAGTCTATTTGTCCATTTAGGTCTATCTGTGGCCACATGCCACACAGAATGTGGTGTCTATTCCCAGGCTGCTCTGCTACCTGTCTCTAAAAGTCATTGGACACCTCAGGCTGCACACACCTTATTCATCTATCCCTTTACCACAGTGATCCCAGCTGGCTCTGTTAAATGTTCCATCTCCCCGGTGAGCAGGAGGCCCTGTGAGGCTGAGCACTCATGTCCCCTGCATGACATACCAGTGACTTTGTTAGGGCTCAACTGAGGGACAAGATTATGTGTGAGCACTAAACTATTGAGTCAGTCACTGTAGGAGCAAGGGGTGGGCGAGGTTCTGTCTCTAAGCAGCCCTCCCAAGCACTAATGTGAATGGACCAGAGTGTGTCCTTCAAGGATCATGGGCAGCCAGGGCAGTCAGTTGCTGGTTTGGGACTGTGAAAGTCTAGCTGGTAGAGAAGGATGTGGGAATATTTCAAATTCTGTGTACCCGGTGGTGGACTTGTGGTCTCTGCTGGTTATAGGAAGGATTGTTGGATCAGGAATGAAGAGGAACAAGGGTGAGCTGGAACCTACCGTCGGGTCTACTACATCTGAGCATCTCCACTTACAACTGAGTCTCCTGGACTTGAAAATCAGAAAAGGGGGCCAGCAAAATGAACCAGCAAATAAAGGTACCTGCCGCCAAGCTGGACAGCCTGAATTCAATTCCTAGGACCCACATGATAGAAGAAGAGAACCAACTCCCACGATTTGTCCTCTGACCCATATGTGGGTGCTGTGACACACATTCCCACTACTCCTCCCATAAATAAATAATTATAATAAAAAAAGAATATCAGAAATTTCAGCTATTTCCTCAATGAATATGTTATAAAATTTGGAGCAAGTCATTAAGCCATTTCCTGCTCGATGTTTACTTGGCATGCAGATATGGGAAAAGAAAACAAAAGCAACAGGTAATACTCTATTACCATTTCTCAACACATGGGCCTGCTTTACCACACCTACTGGCTGTGGAAGCAGGGAGATGAGGAAACATGGAGGAACGAGATCCAAGCCAGGATCCCGGGAGCAGGATCTCCAGGTAGCTGCTTTTTTCTTGGACCAACCACTATCAAGAGCCGAGTGGAGCGTGATACCCAGGAACGTTCTCTCAACATCTAGGTTATGTGTGTAACCTTTGTAAGTAGAAAACGATGATTCTGGTAGCCCTGTAGAACACAAACTTCATGTGTGCGCACCCAGACTTCTCCCTGTAGATGGGGAGGATGAATTTTGTGGCCAATGGAGGGGTTAAGAAAAGAATGAATGGCCAAGAGTGCAGTTCAATGGTAGAACCCTTACTTAGCAAACCCAAGAGCCTAGGTTCCATCCCCAGTACTGGCAAAACAAACAAAACCATACACAGTATTCATTTCCCACCACTTTTTTTCAATCTCCAGCACCACATAAACTAGGCATAGAGATGTAGCTACAATCCAAATACTCTAGAGCAGTGGTTCTCAGCCTTCCTAATGCTGTTATCCTTTAACACAGTTCCTCATGTTGTCTTGATCCCCAGCCATAAAGTTATTTCCCTTGCTACTTCATAACTGTAGTTTTGCTACTATTATAAATATTATGTAAAGATCTCTATTTTCCAATGGTCTTAGGTGACCCCCGTGAAAGGGTGGTTCCATCATCAAAGCAGTCATGACCCACACGTTGAAAAACCACTGCCATAGGGGTAGATGTATGGGGACCAGAAACTCAAGATCACCCTAGGCTACTTAGTGAATTCAAGACCAGAATGAACTACAAGAAACTCTGTCTCAAACAGTAATGAGGATAATGATAACAACAACAATAATATCTGGGGCACTCAACATTTCAGTTCTTGAAGATCCAGCCTCTATGTCAACTAGAGCCTGGTAACAAATGTAAAGCTGTGGCATGTGGAAACCAAGTCATATCTGACGCCTTCAGAGGCGGCGAAGCTCAGGGCGGCCGTGTTTTAGCCAGGGCTTCCAGCTGTTAGCCTGAGTGTATTTATAAAGGTGCAGCCTTGTGTTGCACCAGCCACATTCCCTCACAGCCTTGCAATCCAGGGACACGCTTAAACAAGTTGGCAGATGAACAGTAAGTGAGGTCTGAACAGCTATACACAGTCAAGGACAAATATATTTTGGTATTTTAAAAGCCTAGTATAAAAATAGCCATGAAAATATTTCATGATAAAAATAATCGGTTCCAAAGGCCTCTATTGGTTTCTCCCTTTCTGAATTGGAAGGACATTTATGTGACTTATAGTACTGGGGCCCAGTGTCATATTTGTTACGTTTATGTAGTAACCAAAACCTCCCGATAAATATTTATGTGGTTACAAAACTTTTAACAGGCCCCAAACTTGGAATAGTCCAAAAGAAAACAAAATGCTCCGTCTTGGGCTGTTGTAAATCCTCTGTCGTCAGCGTGCCTCGGACACTGGAAGGAAAGAAGTAAGCCCCCCGAATGGCTCCCATATGTTTGCTGAGAGCAGGTTTTGGGGGTGGGGTGGAGGGGGACAGAGGACAGGGCTGCACTGGTCTGCATGGGCTGTCCCCACAGTCCCCACAGCCTGCCAACAGGCAGGGCATCATTTTGCACTCGTCAGCTGTTGCCCGGGGCTGCCTGCATGATAAATGACGAATGCGCTCCACCTAGGCTTCCTGTTACACTAAAAAATTCAGTGCATATGGATCTGGCCTGTTCTCTGTCCCATACTATCTTTTTGTCACTCTGAAAGTACCTTTGTTCCCTAGGCCACTTTTAAAAAAAAAAAAAAAAAATGCAGCCTTTCAGGGAGGATGGAAGCCAACAGCTCATCAGTCTTTAGGGATGTGGCTTAAAAAAAAAAATCCTATTTGAAGCCTGGACTCAGAATCAGAAGCATGTAGGGTCAGTGGGTCAGGAGAATGGAAACAAAGGAAGAGAAGCCAGTAAAGCTGCTTGCTCCTGTGGCTGGTGTGGAAAGACCCACAGGTCTGCCTGTCCACCAGCAAGCACTGAGGGCTTTACTCGGTTAAGAGAAAAGGAGGTTACTTCTGGGGCTGTGTGCATGACAAGGCAGCTATGACACAGCGGTATTGTGGGACAGTACACTGCATGGTGGTAATAGTGACTATCTACACGTGAGGCTGTAGGACAGAAACAAAAGAGTCTAGATGTTGGTAGCACAACGTCAGACCCAGGGCAGGTGGCAATCACGGTCATCTGCCAGTGTCCAACACCCTGATCTGAAAATCTGAGATTCGCAGTGCTCCAAAATGAAGAAGTCTCATCTCTTTCTCTTGTTTTTCTCCTCTCTATTTCTTTCTCTCTCCCCCTCTCTCTCCTTCTCTCCCTCTCCCCCCTCTCTCTTTCTCTCTCTCTCTTTTTTCTCCCTCCCTCCCTCCCTTCCTCCCTTCTTTCTCCTTCTTTGTTTGTTTGTTTCAAGACAGGGTCTCACTATGTAGCTCTGGCTGTCCTGGAATTCACTCTGTAGACCAGGCTGTCTTTATTTTTATTTTTTATTTTTATTTTTATTTTTTTGAAGCTGAGGATTGAACCCAGGGCCTTGCGCTTGCTAGGCAAGCCCAACCCTGACCAGGCTGTCTTTAAACTCACAGAGGTCTGCCTGTTTCTGTCTCCCTAGTGCTAGAATCAAAGGCCTGTGCCACCACACTTGGCTGCTCTCTCTCTTGTTTCCTCTCTCTCTCTCTTCCTTCCTTCCTTCCTTCCTTCCTTCCTTCCTTCCTTCCTTCCTTCCTTCCTTCCTTCCTTCCTTCCTTCCTTCCTTCCTTGAAAACAAATTTATCCCAGCACTTGGGAGGCAGAGGCAGGTGGTTCTCTAAGTTTGAGGTCAACCTGGTCTACAGAATAAGTTCCAGGACAGCCAGGAATACACAGAGAAATCCTGTCTCAAAAAACCAAAACCAAACAAACAAATGAAAAGCATTTTATTTATTGTGTGGGTGTACTCGCGTGCATCACAGCATTTGTGTGGAGATTAAGGGACACCTCGTGAGAACTGGTTCTCTTCTATCATGTGTCCTGGGGATCCAACCAGAGTCATCAGAGCTGGTGATGACTTTACCTAATGAACCATCTGACCTGTCTGTCTTTTTTGGTGGTGGTGGTGGTGGTGGTATTTAGACAAAGTGTCATGTAGCCAAGGATAGCCCTGAACTCTCAAAGTAGCCAAGGTTGGCCTTGAAGTAAAGGTCTTCTTCTTTTTTTCTACCTTCCCAGTGATGGGATTACAGGCATGGACTACCACATCTCCTCTTTTTAATTTTATTTTAAAATGGGATTTTATTATGTTACCAAGGCTGGTCTCAACCTGGAAGGCCCAAGTGATCCAACAGTTAGAGGACGCACTGGGCTACATAGCAAGACCCTGTCTAAACAAACAAACAGACCAAAATAACCCAAACACTTCCAATTCTGAGACTTTCAGATAAGGGAAACTCAACCTGTGCAGCCGTTCCTAACACACGGGATGCTGGCTGCTTCCATCTCAGGGGAAGGGCTAATATTAGACATTTAGCTGTGGTTACCAGAAAAAGACAAGGGCAGAAATCTCTTCAAAGGTTTTGGACTTGAAGGAATGACGATTATGCATCAATTTGCCAAAAACTACAGCCTACAGACACCGGAAGCCTTCCCCACCAGGAACAAGACTACCCAAGCTAGCAGAAGGCTGGATGCCTAGGAACCGAGGCTGTTAAGGGCCTTTTTGTCCTTGAATAGTTCAAAGCATTTCTTGAAGCTTTGCAGGCGAGGCAAGGAACATTCAGTAGACCTGAAATAGCTCTGCCAGGGCTCCTAGCCAGCAGCTGTGGTAATGGCAGCTGCTGTGACCCATGTCCCTGCACCTGACCTCAGGCTCGAGAATCCCTAACAAATGGTCCCGAGAGCTTCACATTCTTTATCTGTCTGGAAGCCAATTTGAGGTGGTGATGGAGAGCCAAACTGGATACTCAGTGAATTCGGGTAAATTTCTCATTCTGCAGCCCCTTGCCTTATCGTGGAACTAACTCACAGAGTTTGAGGATAGCCAGAGTTACTGCACTTTAAACTGTGAGGGTACTTTCTTGTTACCCTGTTTTCAGGATAGCTTATTCTCATTTTAAAATTCAAGTAAATCACGCCAGACATGGTGACACATGCTTTTAATCCCAGCACTTAGGAGGCAGAGCCAGGTGGATCTCAATGAGTTCGCGGCCAGCCTGTTCTACAAAGTAAGTTCTAGGACAGCCAGGGCTACACAGAGAAACCCTGTCTTAACCCCCCCTACACACACACACACACACACACACACACACACACACACACACACACACAAATTCAAGTAAATCTCTCTTCAGGATAGGTTCCTGCCCTTGGGGCTCTCTGGATACTGCTTTGAGTGTGGAGAACCGTGCAAGCTAGAACAAGGCCACCACCTCGTCCTAGCACCACTGTGTGCTGCTTTACACAATTCCAGTCAATCTTACAAGAGCGTAGCTCCAAATGCCAAGGTCACCAAGCCGGTGCATAGCAAAGCAGAGTCCAATTTATCCTTTTCCTCTGCAGAAGGCTACTTACTTTTTAAATGAGCCTCTTTTGGGGGTGGGGGTCGGGGGATGGGGGGCTGGCACAACCAGCAGTTTGGAGCAGGATACTGAGGGCTCACATCTTGAACCCACCAGTAGGAAACAGTGAAGGAACTGAGAACGATGCAAGGCTTTGAGACCTCAGAGCCAGCCCCTAGTGACATATTTCCTCCAGCAAGGACACACCTTTTAAACCTACCCAAATATTGACAACAGTTGGGGACCAAGTATTCAAAACCTGAGACTGTGGGGACATTTATCCTTGGAACCACCACAAAGCCTTTCTTTGCTGAGCCATCTCCCTGACCCAAAAGTCAGTATTCTTATCAAGTTTCCGAGGATATAGAAATACTGTATAATCAGAAATTCTGAAAGTATGGAATGAATAAAGACATAGTAATTATAATACGCTCTATATAATTGAGGTCAACTTTAAAATTTTTCCCTAATAGGTTTTACTGAGCATGTATTTACAATATTCCTCTTTTATCCAAGTTGGGTTGTAAAACTTTTTAAAACTTTCCAAAGATGTTTGAATTTTCTTGAAATACCGAGAAAACTGTTTTAGCCAGTGAAGTTAAGTATTGACTCCCAAAGTTCAATTATAGTTTGGAAAATTGACCACAGTTTCCAAAAGGGGACTAAATTTGGCCTCAAGCTTCATTCCAAGTGTATTGAGGCTCTAAGTGGCTGGCCATTTGTTCCTTTGGCAGCGGGGCCAATTTTCAGTGTCTTTAGAAATTCTTCAACCTCTTCGGGTGTTAATCACGCTCCAGATGTTACAAAAATTTAGTGACTGAAAATGTCCATACATTAAACTCTTCAGCTGCTGCCTCAAGGTCACAGGGACTTCAGTTCATTCTCTTCTTCCAGAGCTCTCAGCTAGCCCGTCAGTGAAGGCCCAGCCTCATTACAAACCACAAAGGCTTCAGTATGCATTATTTTTAAATTCTTCATTGGCTACCCCAAGAGTGTACATGTTCCTTTAAAACATGTCTCCTTTGATAGTCCTTTGAGTAGGCATGAGAGATTATTCTGTTTTGATTCTTTGTCCCCGAAATACCATCCAGGGCTATTCTCTCTGTTTTGTCTGATCAAATGAAATTATTTTTAGTAGAGACTCTTTGTTTGCAAGACAGCTTATAGTCTTGGAAAGCCCATTACCTTGTAGCCGTGTGGCCTTGATGGCAGCGTTCATCAGCAATGGTGACACTGGCTTACGAAGAAGTAACCTTTGAACCCACCCTTTCTGTTCGCGTTGCTGAATATGGAATCTGCAGCTCACATAATTTCCGATCTCTCCCATCTGAACGCCATCCCTGAAGGCTGTTCTTTTTGGGCCTCACTATCGCTCCCTGGTGCTGAGGCCGACACCAGGCAGGAGTAGAGGGTCTGCTCTAAGCCCCTTCCCGGGGGGCACCTGCCCACATTTTACACAGCGCTGCCAGGTACTTTTACACCCACTCAGCACACGGGAGGGAGGCACAGCCCCTCCCATGGAGCCCCACAGGGTAACTGTGGAAAAATGGGAGAGCTGCGTCATGAACCACAGTGGGTTTTGCATTCTGTGTAATTTGGAGACAAGATTCCTTAGCTGTGTGTCATCTCCCATATAACCACTGTTGTCCAATATTTCGTAACCATCCATTCCTTGCCAGTGCCCACATGCAAAAATGGGTTTGTATTAAAAAATAAATGAGAACAGCACATTCTGCTGTGGTGTAGTGTATCAGCAGTTTCCACCAGAAGCCTCGCCGCTTGCCCTTCCCCTTCTAGGAGACAAAGGACAGAGGCAGAGCTTACTTATCCCAACACAGCGCCTGGTGAGAAGGGCGAAGGGATGTCAGAGTCAAAGAAAAGCCCTTTTTTTCCTTTGAAATCTCTAAATGCTCAAAGATAGGAACAGCCACAGCAGGAGAATGCTGCGCTGTGCACACTGAGCTGGTTTTTGTGGGCCATCCCTTTCCAATTGGACGGCTCGATCGCTTTCAGGTTGAGAATCCAGACAATCAGACTTGCAGTGGCTTATTATTATCACGTCATAAGATCAGAAGTGGGGTTCTAATCCCGATCGTCCAGAACTGGGTTCTGCTGCCCTACCATGCTTGCCAGGTGGGTATTGACCTTGTGTGTGCTGCCGTCTGTACCCCCAGGGCTTGCAAATGACTAAGACGGGAAGAAGGGATGTGTGGTGTGCCGGTTACACGGTCTCCTTTCATATGGACAATGAATGGTTTCCCTGAAGCTAGGCACGCAGTGAATGACAGAATCCAGCCACTTGGGCAAGTTGGGCAGGAAGGTCACAGGTGGGTGTCTAGAAGTTTGGGCCAGTCTGGGGCAAATGCAACAGAATAAAGACCGGGTTTTTGCGGGGAGATGAAGGCAAAGGCAAAGGTTTCTATTAAAATCTCCAAAGAGTCTTACTGTCTTCTCATTGGCCAGAACTGTGTCACATGGTCACCCTCAAAAGACTTGAAAGGTCAGTTTTAGGGATGGGAGCCCAGGGGAGCAATGTCCCTGGGTCTCATCTCTAGCACCACAAAAACAAACAGGAAATGGCAATGAAGAAAATCAAGTTTTGGTCGGGAACATTGCTGGCTTGACCCAATCAAAGCCTTGTTAAGTGGTTCTGCTAGTGATGTTCCACAGCAGCTGGTCCTCAGCTAGTATACAGGTGACAGTGGGGACAAGGAAAAGAGACAGAGGGAGAAACATATTGACCTCCCAGGGGAAGTGATTGCTGCCATGATGGCTTTCTAGATGCACCGGGATCATGACCCTGGCTACAAGAGAACGGTCCCCATTTTGTTCCGCTGTGAGCATTTTGTAATGAATCGTTAATTCTCCGCTGAAGTCATTATAAAATTTGTTGGTTTAGATTAGTGGGGCAGTAAAAGGAAATGGCCATTTCATTCATTTGCTCAAACCCTTCAGGAACTTTCCATGGCTTTCATCTTAGTCTGTTGTCTGATGGGGTAGTAGATGGCCGTAGATGAATAAATGCTAAATTATGCAGGTTCCTCTGACTCACAGTTCTGGAGGCAGGGATGTCCAAGACAGGGTGCTGGCTTTTGGTGAGGCCTTTGCATTGACTCCACAAGGCAGAGGGGCAGTTGAGCAGTCATGAGAGATGGAGAAAAAAGAGAAAGAAGAAAAGGTATGAGCCAAAGTTATAAATAAACTCTACTCTGAGAGAAGGACATTAACCACCCTTTAAAACTTTCTTTTAGACATTTATTAGTATCCTGGGGAGTCACACATGCTATCTCAGGCCTGTGGCAGTTGGAGAACAAGTTGTAGAAGTATTTCTGTCCTTCCGTCGGGTGAGTCTCAGAGACCAGTCTCAGGTTCAGGCGTGGAGGCAAGCACCATTGAGCCTTCTCACCAACACATGAATCACTGCTTGAGGACCCGCGATCTTACGAAAGTTATGTGTATGGATGTGCATCTACATGTGGGTGTGTACACATGAGTATGACGCCCGGGGAGGCAAAAAGAGGGTATCAGATGCCTTGGGACTGAATTTTTGTTTTGTTTGTTTGTTTTTGGTTTTTGGTTTTTGGTTTGTTTGTTTGTTTGTTTGTTTGTTTGTTTGTTTGTTTTTGAGACAGGGTTTCTTTGTATAGCTTTGCGCCTTTCCTGGAACTCACTCTGTAGACCAGGCTGGCCTCGAACTCACAGAGATCCGCCTGCCTCTGCCTCCTGAGTGCTGGGATTAAAGGCGTGCGCCACCACCGCTGGCTGGAACTGAGTTCTATAGGTGGCTGTGAGCCACCAGACATGAGTGCTGAGAAACAAACCCTGGTCCTCTGCAGGAACAGCCAGTGCTCTTAACCACTGAGCCATCTCTCCAGCCCCAAGCTACATCTTAATGCTGTCACAGTGGCAATGGCATTTCCTCATGAGTTTGGGAAGGGATGTTCAAACCACAGCAGTTTGTAGAATAACATGCAAAATCCTTGGTATGTCCCTCAGCCACAGTGCACTGTCCTTTTTATCTTAGGAGTCTTCTGTCTGTCTGTCTGCCTCTGGGCCCTTGACCTAGTTCCTCAGAAACCTCATTCCCTATTCTGGCTCTTGTACTCCCTGTTCATTCTTCAGCCCTAAGATAAAAAACTTTCTTAAAGCTTTTTCTGACATTTCCAACTAGTGTGAACTCTCGGTATTTTTACCTTTTTCTTAGCATTTACCTAAAAACTGCACTGTATTGCTCAAGTCTGTTTCACCTGCTAGAATGTTTGTGAAGGTCCAAATGTTTGTGAATGTTCTTGTTTACTTCCTGAACTGTACTGTAGCCCCAAGCTGGGCATCTGCTGCATAGTAACCACTTAACACATACTTATTAAATAAGTGAGAATTTACAGGTGTGAAGGCTTTTGCTGATATGTGTTGGTGCTTCTCAAAATACAGTCCTCAAGCTGTGCTGGTCTGCAACAATTCATTTTTAATCTGCAGCAAGATGAGGACAGGAGTCGAGGGTATTGGACGGTTTTACAGCAATCACTGAAATGTTGGTGTGTAATGATTTGGAAGTCTTTAACACTGAAAATAAAGTTAGTCCTCCGTTGCAGCGAGAGAAGTGTTGCTGTGGATTATATCCTGCGAATCGTCATGCTGTGGATAACACACCACAGACCATCATTTTACTAATGCGCACTTCCTGTCCTCCTCCTTCTCTTCCTGGCCCTCATCTTCTGCCTTGTTAAGCAGAGTCTGGCTCCAGTAAACACTAGGTAAGTATCTGTTATTGTTGCTCCTCACAGCATGCTGGGGAGAACAAGTTTACACAAAATAACGTAAGAAAAGAAGAAGGGAGAGGGAAGGAGAGAAGAGGAAGAAGGAGAAGGAGGAGAAGAAGGAAAAGAGAAGGAGGAGGAGAAGGAAAAGAGAAGGAGGAGAAGGAGAAGGAGGAGGAAGAAGAAGAAGAAGGAGGAGGAGGAGGAAGAGGAGAAGGAGGAGGAGGAGACCTGTGAGATGAAGAAGACCTGTGAGATGGCTTTTAGTGGGTCATGGGCCTGGAGACCTGAGTTCTAACCCCACACGGTAGAAGGAGAGAACTGACTCTTACAAGTTGTCCTCTGACCTCCAGAGTCATGCTGTGGCACACCGGTGCCCCACACTGGTGCCCCCACCTCCCACACACACATGTACATGATAAGAATAAAATGTAGTGTTTATAACTGGGGCCAGTGGTGCATCTCAGCGACAGATTTCCTGCTTCTCTGTACTTAATCCCCAACATCTAAATTAATCAATAATAAAAACAAAAATTTAAAAACAGTGTGATAACAGGAGGTGGACATCAAGCCTGTTCTGGGAGCACACAGTCCATGGAGGACAGAAGGCTATGTGTCTGAGGCAGGCTGAGGCCTGGCTCTGACCTCCTGGTAAGGAAAATATTTGCATAACAGAGCTGGTTTGCTCATGGCCAGTTCCTCCATGGGAAAAACTCGCAAGTTGGACAATCACAGAGAATGCAGCTTTTTATTTTTGTTTTTTTTTAACTATATACTTTTCTGGCTCCGGCAAAATGCATAAGCTTCTCCCACGAGTTGAAGCCTTTTGTATACCGGGCAAATCCAACTTCAAATTAGAACTTCACCCCCCCACACACTCATTTACACCTTAGTATGAAGAAAGCATCAGGATGCACTTTGTAGGGTAGAACCATTTTCTCGGTCTGGGTCTGGCCTGACAAGTGCTTCCTAATCCCATCTCTAACTCTGCAGGCCCCACTCATCATAGAGCAATTAATTTAGGAATACTTCAATCCAAGGATTCCCTAGAGACTGGAAAATTTACCATGCCCTGGGCTTGATCTCCAGCATTTCAAAAGTAAGGTAAATGAAAAAAGAATAAAGGATTTCTCTGACTGCTCAGCCTTGCTGTCCTTCTGATCTCTGATAGGATGTCCTGTCTATGGCACATAACTTAGCATTTACATTTTGCCTTCACCAATCAGCATTATTTGGTGTATGTTTATCTTAGCCATGCCCCTGCCTTGCGGGGCAAATCCTTGGTGACTGCTTCCCCCAGTACAGGGTGGCACACCAGACAGGTCTGTAATAAACCCTGTCAGGGATGGGGATGATGACTCTGGAGCATCAGTCAAGTTCAGGGGCGCGGGAGGAGCCAAGCTTGGACCGACAACTGGGCTAGGTCACTTGTGACCTTAAAGGGAGCATTTCCAAGAGCATGGGATGGAGAGGGGCAAGGAGAGAAAACGGAGAGAGTACAACAATGAACAGTGTGGTCAGCAGTGTACTGGAGAATCTGTGTTAGGGGTTTGTCGGTAAAAGAAGGGCAGGTACAGGGGACCATAAAGACGGGGTGGGAAGGGCTAGAAAGGAGTTTAAGAGCACTTGCTGCTCTTCCAGAGGACCAGAGTTCAGTTCCCAGCACCCACATGGTGGTTCACAACCATCTGTAACTCCAGTTCTAGAGGAGCTGATGTCCTCTTCTGGCCTCTGAGGGTACCATGTATACGTGTGATATACACGCAGCCAAAACATTCGTACATGTAAAGTAAAAATAAAGTGGTGGTGTGAAGATGAGTTTGAGATAGAAGAGGGCTGGGGGTGTGTCCCAGTGGTGGGGTACATGTGTGTGAGGTCCTGGTTTCAATTCCCAGCACCAAAAACACACTAAAAATGAAGACGGGCTAAAGGTGTAACTCATAGTAGAGCACTTGCCTAGCATTACCCACCACTTGGGCCAACCCACTGTAAATAAAGAAGAGGGAAAAACAAACAAACAAAATAAAAAACGGAGGAGAAAACGTAGAGGTGTCTGAGCTTGTGTGCCTGCAACAAGTAATGGGGCTACAGAGAGGAAGGCACTGCAGATGAGGAGGAGGGACCGTTAGGAAGATCGAGGGACTCGATGGTAGGACTAACCTTGGCTAGAAGGTGAGAGCCCTCCAGTCCTGCTCCATGTGGTATTGCTGCAACAGAATATACCCAGACTGGGCCTTCGTAAGGGACGACATTTATTTCTCATAGCTTTGGAGGCTGTGAAATACACTATTAAGGTAATGGCACCTGTCAGGGGCCTTCTTGGCGCAAAAGAAGTGGGAGAGAAAAGATTAAAGAGACAGAAGAAGGAAGAGATGGATAGAGGGAGGGAGGGAAAGAGGGAAGAAGAAGTAGATGAGAAGAGGGAGAGGACAAGAGGAGGAGGAAGAAGAGGAGGAGGAGGAGGAAGAGGGAAGAGGAGGAGGAAGAGGGGGAGGAAGAGGAGGAAGAAGGGGGAGGAAGAGGAGGAAGAGGGGGAGGAAGAGGAGGAAGAAGGGGGAGGAAGGGGGAGAAAGAGGAGGAAGAGGAGGAGGGGGAGGAGGGGGAGGAAGAAGGAGAGAGCACAGAGGGAAAGCTCTGTCACCAGGAGCCCCCATCCACTCACAAGGTCTTACAGAGGAGAGCTTTAAGAGCCCCCTCCCCACAGCACGGCTTCACTACTCCACCGTAAAACTCTAACCCGTGCCCAAAGCATGAACTTAGGGGAAGCGTTCAAACACGTCCTCTTCTGACTGGTAAAGGAAGGAAATGTGGGTAAGAAGTGATTCAAAGACACAGGAAGCAGGTGGGGAGGAAGCGGGTAGATTCGCTCCAGGCTCTTCTCCAAACTCCTGCTGTCCCCTCAGTCCCCTCAAGGTCAAGGCTTTGTTAACAGTGGAAGAGCTTTGGGGGAAGATGCCGAGAAGCCATGGTGATGCTCAGCAGAGCCAGTGTGCCAGAGTCTGTCCAGCAGTTACAGACCCAGTAAATTTCACATATTAAAGCCTTCAGGCTACAGCGGTGACCAAGAGCCTGAGTCCACTCCCGAGCATGTGGACTGGAGAAGGCCAGCACTGGCGATGAGAACTTAGCTCCAGCAATGTTAGGATAATGGTGATTATGGAGTGTGCTGCTGTGGGAAATGATTGGAGCACAGGTTATCCCAGGCAGAGAAAGCAGTGTGGCTAAGTGAGGGCAAGCAGTGGAGGTGAGAAAAGGCTGAGGCTGAAGGGAGGAGCAGGTTCAGTACCAGGCTCAGGTGTAGCCAGCAGAGAGGGAAGGCATTGGGCTGCTGGGAGGCCTATGAGGAGAGAGTAGAGTCAGTCCGGATTGAAGGAAGCAGATGATTAGAGAGGCGGAATGGGCTAGCTGGCGGCCAGGCAGGCTCAGTGACGGCCAGATGAGGTGTGTGTGGATGGGAAGTTTCCTCTTGGGCGACTGAGGAGGGAATGAGGGAGTCACTCAAAGGAGAGGGAGAACCAGTTTCTGGAGGAAGAGGACAAGCTTGCTCTTGAGTGAGAGGCCCTTGGGGATGTAAATGGAGAAGACCAGGAACAAGATTGATGGGTCTGGAGCCCAGGGGAGCTGCAGGGTGGGAGGCTCTGAGACACTGATCAGCACTGGGTGCCGATGGAGATGCCCAGTGTTTGGGAGAACGGGTGAGAAGGCAAGACAAGGAGAAGCAGACAGGAGCTAGACCAGGCTAGACCAGGAGGCAGAACAGTCTCGTAGGAATGGGAGGAGACCAAAAGAGGACTCAGGAGGAACTCACACCGGAATCTAGGAGGGTGGGAAGGCAGGAGATAAAAACAAAAGCGCTCAAGGGGAAAAAAGCCATGGCCTTGCAGGGAAGTCAAGAGGAAAGGATCCAGATCACTGCTGGATGAAGCCTGGGGATGGTGTACTTGGTACGACCAGCTGCAGAGCAGTGGGTGGATGGGACACAGACACAGACACACATGCACGCACGCACACCCCACATACCATAACACACTGGGAGTATGCCTAGGGGCTGGGGATGTAGCTCAGCTGGTAGAGTGCTTGTCCTGTTCAGCCCCCAGCACCCCGATAATGCCAGCCCTCAGGAGGTAGAAACAGGAAGGTCAGAAGTTCAAGGCCATCTTCAGTGACCCTGAGTCTGAAGCCATCCTGGGACACGATCCTATGAGATCTCGTCTAAAATAAACCAAAACAAAATAGAGAGGCAGGGGTGATGCACAAACCTGTTCCGGTACTTGAGAAGTGGAGGCAGGAAGACCAGGAATACAAAACCTACTTCTGCTGCATAAGGGGTCCGAGGCCAGCCTGGGCTACCCAAGACACTATCCCCAAATAAGTAAATAAAGAAGATTGTGTCTGCATCCTCACACCCAGGAGGCGGTGGCAGGAAGAATGCCTTGAGTTTCTCAAACCAGCTTAGACTGCTTAGTGAGTTCCAGACCTATCTGAAAAAAAGTCAGGAAGAAGGATGATAGATGTGCGGGGTGGGTACAAAAATGTTCTTAATTGTGCTGTTTTTTAAAATAAAGAGAAGAAAGTACGTTGTGTCTGGTTAGGAGAGAAGGAGCTACAGAATGAAGGCTCAGGGCGGGTGAGCGGAGCTGCAGAGGCCGGCTGGGAGGAAGCACCACATCCAGCCTTGGAGGAAGTAACAGTAGCCGGACAGTTCAGCCATTGTGCTACGCTCCTTATTGGGGGGAACTCCCTGCCTGGTGCAGGCGAGGCAAGCGAGCCCACCACAGAGGTGTGCCTTGGCTCTATCTCATTTGATGCCTACCCATAAAGTAGGCACTGTTGTTGATGTGCACAGTTTTAAACAAGCTCTCTCACTCTCTCTCTATCCCCCCTCTCCCTTCCCCTTTCCCCCTCCCCCCACCTCTCTCTCTCTCTCTCACACACACACACACACACACACACACACACACACACACACACTCTAGAGAACTCACTCAAGCAGCCAAGGTCTCTCACTAACCCTGAGCTTGCCAGTTAGGCTACACTGGCCCTCCAGGAAGCCCCACGATCCCATCTCTGCTCCCCAGGGCTGGGATCCTAGGCCGCCAGGCCTGGCTTTTTTTACACGAATGCTGAGGATCTGAACTCAGGTCCTCAGTCTTCCTTACTGAGCACTTTACTGACTGAGCCGTCTGAACCATCTGCCCAGCCCCGCGGGGGTGGGGAGGTGGGGGTGGGCGCAGTTTTTAACTGATGGCTCCTCAGTTATCACAGCTGTCAGAGTAAGCGTCACAGAGCAGGGAAGGAAATGGACTGTGATTTGGTTCCACGGTGATGGGAATGGAGGGGGCAGATGCAGGTGAGTCTGCAGGTTTGGTGACAGAGTGTGACCTGAGGCCTCTGTCTCTGTGAAGTAGGAGAGAGCTGTGGCCATGGAGAGGCCAGCTGGAGGCTTGGCTGTCATTCTCACCGGGGTGAGCAGGATGATGGCTGAGCACCTGACAGGGCCAGGCATCTGGTGGTTCCAACAGCTGGAGTGGCCAGAGAAGCTGAAGGCCCTGTGGGGCTAGAACCGGCACTCACTAGTCTCTCCCTGGGTTTGCCTTTCACACCTGAGCTTGGCCTGCAGGGGAGAAGGTCTTCCTGCATTCCTCCATTGCTCAAGGAGTTCCGGGAGGGAGGGAGTGTAGCTGGTTTTCCTGTGTCCCGCCTGGTCCGCAGCTGCTCAGACTCAGGTAAACACCCAGAGGCTTATATTCATTAAAACTGCTCAGCCATTAGCTCAGGCCTACCACTGACTAGCTCTTACACTTAAACTCAGCCCATTACTGTTAATCCATATGTTGCCACGTGTTCTATGGCTTTCTTTACCTATGTGTCATTACATGCTGCTCCCTGGACGGTGGTGTCTCCTGACTCAGCCTCCCTCTTCCCCAGAATTCTCCTTATCTGCTTATATCGCTTATACTTCCTGCCTGGCTACTGGCCAATCAGCATTTTATTAAACCAGTGTACAAAAGCTTTATTCCACAGCAAGGGAGATCACAGGTTCCCTGCCAATGGTAACATTCATCAGAACAACGGCCCTCCTGTATGCTGGTGGGGTGTGGTGCCCTGCCCACGAGATGACCGATCTTGCTGCTTTTGTCCCCCCCCCCACAGGCTTTTGTAGCAATTTTGTAATTTGTATTTTCTTTTTTGACCTACCAAGTCTCTGTGGCGAAACAGTTCTCAGTTCTGGAATGTCTCCTTTGCCCTATCATTCATTCATTCATTCATTCATTCATTCATTTCAGAACGACCCACTGAGAGTCAACACCGGAAGTGCCCGTTCATTGCCCTTGCTCTCCACCAGGAGAGTGACAGTTTTAACGTTGACTCTCATGAGATCGCCGGCTTTAGTTAAGGGCTGTATCCCTGGTGCCCAGCATGTAATGGGTGCTCAGTAGATGGGTGCTGGAGACAGACCTGCATTTATTGTGGAAGGGACTTGCTCAGCCCTCTCCATGGAGGAGCTTACCATGTGCTTTCATGGTTGCAGGGTTTTGTTTTTTTTTTTAAGTAAAATATTTTTACTTGCTAAGAGCTCTTTGCCACCCCTAATTCCCCTTCATCACTTTCCCTTTATGCCAAATGACACAGGAACAGCCTTGGGGGCTGTGGGGATCCGGCTGAGAGGAAGTTGCAGGATGTGAGGGACACACACATGTGGTACGGGGACACTTACGTGTGCAGAGAAGCTATTGTTGGCTACCCCAGCATGGGAGTGACTTCCATGGATATTGCTATGCACCCTGAAGACTCACTGGGCATGTAACAAAGGTGCAAGGTCAGATACGGTGTCACAAACGGGCATGTCCTGGGCTGCTGGCACTGGCCGCTCATGGGGAGTGTGGAAGCAAGAACACAGGCAGTGTAGGAGTAAGATGAGTAGCAGTCCCTTTCCCTTGCTTGATTTGGATGAACCCAGAGTTTAGGAACAGTTGGCCTGTACATCACTTTTCTTTCAGGCTTACATAGAACAGAGCTTCAAAGCTTGTGCCTAATCCAGAGAACACATGGAAACTTTCCAGGAACCAATGCATCTTCCTAAAAGATGCTTTTGTGAGAACAGTTTGACCAGCCTTTCCAAAGGGTGGACCGATCTTCAGAGCTCACACATCTATCAAATTGTAATTCCTTTCAAGGCCAGCCAGATGAGCCCGGTACAGTGTGGGGGTGCACCTGAAGTCCCAGCTTGTGAGACTAAGGCGGGAAGACTGTGAACCCAGGAGTTCAAGACTTCTTCGAAAAAAATCAGTCACGATGATGATGATGATGATGGTGGTGGTGGTGGTGGTGGTGGTGGTGGTGGTGGTGGTGGTGGTGGTGGTGGTGATAACAAATTTAAAATAGAAGTAAGGTGCTTGGGGAAATTGCTCAGTGGTTAAGAGCACTGGCTGCTCTTCTAGGGGATTTGGGCTCAGTTCCCAGCACCCACACGGTGGCTCACAACTGTTGATAAGTCCAGTTCCAGAGGATCTGACACTCTTTTCTGGCCTCCTTGGACACCAAGCACATATGTGGTGCACAGACACATGTGCAGGCAAAACACCTAAAAAACATAGCATAATGTTTAATTAAAATCCAAACAAATATTGTTTATGCCAAAGTCTTTGTACCAAATGCTGTACAGGCAGAATCATGCCACCTTGCTAATGGGTGCATTATAATTCTGATGGCGTTCATTATTCAGTCATTAGACATGTAGGGTCCTCAGTATGAAAAGGACATTGGGGGGTCAAAATATTCCTCACAAGTGATGCAGTTCCCTTCTTTGAAGAGCTTTCACCATCTCAGCTGTGTTGGTGGAGAGGGGTGTGACTAGGAGATGACGATTCCTGACTGGATGGAGCACAGGCAGAGGAGGGGATGAAGTGGAGACACTTGGGTGGAGCACCTTCCTCAGTGAGGTATGAGGTGAGTCTGGGAATGCTTCTTGGAAAAGCTGACTCAACCTCTTGGCCCGGAGGCTACAACCCTGGGTGGGATGCTGAATTGGAGCAAAGGTTCCCAAACCTGGCTCATCATCAGAGTCACCGGAGAAGCCCAAGACTCCCAGGCCCACCCTGACCTACCGACACAGAGTTACAGCAGAGCACCTTGGGAGTCAGCCTGTCTGTCTTACGAAGCACTTGGTGGTTGTGATTGTTTCTGTGAGATGGGGTCTCTTGTAACCCAGGACGGCCTAGTACTGCTATGTAGTTGAGACTGGCCTTGAACTCCTGATTCTCCTACTACCTCACCCCACCCCCACCCCACCCCACCCCCTACCCCCCCACCCCCGCAAGCACTGGGATTACAGATGTGTGCTACTCTGTCCATCCAGCTAGCTTGCTCCAAGGGACACTCTCACCTCCTGGGATCACAGGTTCACTTCTGCCCAAGAGTTATGTAGGTCTAGAATCCGATCTACAGCCCTCATGCTTGCCCAGCAGCAAGCGCTTCTGGTTTTAAAGAGTACAGGTCAGTGTGGCTTTTAGTATACCACAGAAGATTTATGGAAATGATTCTAACGTCTTAGAACATTTCCATTACCACAAAGGAACCCGCGCCCACAAAGAGTCACTTCCCTCCCTACCCACAACCACCCTTCTTCTCCCTTTTTTCTTTTTTTTGGTGTGTGGATGGGGGGAGCTGAAGACCAAATCCAGGGCACTCCACCACTGAACTATACTCTAGACCCCCTACATACTTAAATATTGTGTTCATATATTTATCTGTTTGGCATATTTCACATAAATGAAATGATGCAGTATGTGACCTTCACATCCAACTTCTTTCAAGATAGGGTTTCACTGTGTAATCCTGGCTATCCTGGAACTCGCTCTGTAGACCAGGCTGGCCTTGAGTTCAGAGATCTGCCTGCCTCTGCCTCCTAAGTGCTGGGTGTATGCCACACCTGCCCCACTAAGTATACATATTTTTTGTTTTTTTCGAGACAGGGTTTCTCTGTATAGCTTTGCACCTTCGCTGGAACTCACTTTGTAGACCAGGCTGGCTTCGAACTCACAGAGATCCGCCTGCCTCTGCCTCCTGAGGGCTGGGATTAAAGGCGTGTACCACCACTGCCCATAAGTATATTTTTAAGGCTTGTTCATTCTGTGCTGTGACTGGTAACTCTTGGTTTAATTTTCTAAAGAACTGACAAACTCTTTTCTTTTTTAAAACTAATTTATTTTTATTTTACATGTATGAGTGTTTTGTGTGCAAGTACGTTAATATACCATGGGGGTGCTTTGTGCTGGCAGAGCCAGAAGAGGGTGTTGGATCCCTGAACCTGGAATTAAGGATGTTTGTGAGCTGTAGGTGTTGGGAACTCAACCCTGCTCATCTATAAGAGCAGCCAGTACTTTTAACCTCTTAGCCATCTCTCCATGCTATGGTTTGAAAGAAAATGGCCCTCAAAGGGAGTGAGACTAATAGAAGGTGTGGCCTTACTGGAGTCAGTGTGGCCTTGTTGGAGGAACTGGATCACTGTGGGCGTGGGCTTTGAGGTTTCCTATGCTCAAGCTATGCCCAGTGTGGAGAACAGTTCACTTCCTGTTGCCTGTGGATAAAGTTGCAGAACTCAGCTCCTTCTCCAGCGCCATGTCTGCCTGCACGCCACCATGTCCTGCCACAAGGATAATGGACTAAACTTCTGAAACTGTTAGCCACCCAATTAAATGTTTTCCTTTCTAAGAGTTGCTGTGGTCATGGTGTCTCTTCACAGCAATAGAAACCCTACCTAAGACAGTTCAGTACATTGTAGTAACAATGTATGAGGGCTCTGATTTCTCTACGTTCTCCACAGACGTTTGCTTCTGTTCCTTGCTCTCCCTGAACCTATCCTAGAGGATTTGTGACTGTAATGTCGTATTGTAGGAAACTAAGTCTGTTGGGCCAGGAGTAAACACACTGTGTTGATAAATAACACAGTAGCTATTGTGTGTCCATATCTCAGTCATGAGAACAGTTTGCTTTGCACAGGTAGCCAAAGAGTTAATTATTTATTGATTTGATTATTGATTATTTTTAGCCACCTTTTCTGGATACTTAGGATGCATTCCTAAAGAAAAAAAATAGGAATTTTTCTCCCTTTGATTTTACTTTGTTTGTTTGTTTCGAGACAGGGTTTCTCTGTGTAATTTTGGTGCCTGTCCTGGATCTTGCTCTGTAGACCAGGCTGGCCTCAAACTCACAGAGATCCACCTGGCTGTGCCTCCCGATTGCTGGGATTAAAGGCATGCGCCACCACCGCCCGGCTGATTTTACATTTTTTAAGACTTTTATTTTTATTTTATTTTATTGCATGTATGCATGTGTGCCATATGCATGTAGTATTCATAGAGGCCAGAAATGGGCATCAGATTGCCTGGGACTGAAATTACAGAAAGTTGCGAACCATTCTATGGGTGCTAGGAATTGAACCTGGGTCGTCTACAAGAACAGCAAGTGCTTTTAACTGCTAAACCATTTCTCCAGCCCCTGGTTTTACATTTTAACAGGGGAAAATGATACTGAACAATAAGTATGACCCTTTAATACATACAGTTCCTTATGTTGTGGTGACCCTCAATCATAAAATTATTTTCATTGCTACTTCATAACTGTAATTTTGCCACTGTTATGAATCATAATGTAAATATGTTTTCTAATCATCTTGGGTGACCCCTGTGAAGGGTGGTTTGACCCCCAAGGGGGTTGTGACCCACACGTTGAGAACCGCTGCTTTAAGTGAAGAACATCATCTCACATAAGACCACTTCAGCTCCTCGGAGAAGCCACACTCAAACCATGGGTCACTATGGGGGCCTCAAAAGCTCAGTGCTACCCACAACTTGAGACTCTCTGAATAGTCACCACCACTCAAGAGATTTCTGCCCAAGGGGCCAGGCCTCACTGAAATGACGCTGTGATCTAACCAACTTCTCTGTAGTCTTGCCTCCCTCCTTCCCTGTTCACTGGTGTTGATCCTGAGAGCGTGTCCTAGTAGACTTCTGCACTTAGATCAGTATCGGCTGCTCTGGGAACACAACTCACAATGTTGGGCACCAGCAGGCTCCAAGAAAGCTGATGATAAGATGGAACTTGGATTTAGATCATCCACTGCCCAGCTAGCGGGGAGGATGAGCATCGGCAGGAGGCAGAGCTAGCGCAAGGTAGCAGTGAAATCCTTGAACTCTGATTGATGGTGAACTGGAAAAGTGTTCCGGTGGGAGGGAATGTACTAGAAGGTGTGATAGCAGGTGTGTGAGAACTGTGGAGGCAGCCTTTGCTGGGGATAATTGACACTTTGAAGAATAGTGAAGTATTGAAAAAGAATAATCGGCAATTAAGAACTTGGCGTTCAAACCAAAAGACCTCCTTGGGAACACATAAAGTGTGGTGATATTTGGTTTATGCTCTAACAAATACAGAGATCAGAGGGCAGAGCTAGCCGCTAGTTAACCATAGACACCAGGCCGGGGAGGCACACACCTTTAATCTCAGCACTTGGGAGGAGGAAACAGGAAACGGTATGACTGGACGGAGATAGGAAGTAATAAGTGGGGGGAGCAGAGACAGATGCTCACCCCCCTGTCAGGCTGAGGAGTTGTTGAGGGGAGAGGTGGCTGTGACTTGCTCTTTTTTCTCTCTGATCTTTCAGCATTTACCCCGATAATCTGGCTCTGGGTTTTTATTATTATAGACCAATTAGGATTCATGCTCCAATAAAGAGACTCATTTCTTGCACCTGGAAGGAAAAGGGTGCTGGAGCTAAGGATGGACTTAGGGACATAATCGTCAGAGCGGCAGAGGCTGCACTTTCAACTACATGTCTTCCTCTGCACAATGCCAGGAAGGACGGTGGAAATTCAGAGCCTGCTTACCAAAAGTGCCCACGACCTCTCGAAGCAGGAAGCAGGTTCTGTTGGGTGAGAGAGCAAAGAGAACTCCACAGCAGCCATCAAGGACACCTACATAGACAAGAAGCACCTTTCACTGACTCCGTCTGAGGCTGGCTCCCCTCTGGCGTATGAAGACGCACAGGACCACTGTCATCCGTGGGCACCATCTCTGGTACATCCATAAGTACAGTCACTTCGAGATATGCTACAAGAATGTGTCCGTGCACCTGTTCCCGTTTTAGGGATGTGCAGCTCAGCAATGTCACCATGGCCCCAGAGAAAGACGGCACACTTCCGTGTGCTCAAGGTCACCGAGGTCACTGGGACCAAGAAGCAATTTCGAAAGTTCTGAGAGAAAGCAGGCCAAGTCCCCAGAACACGATACAGTTATTTTCTAACTTACAGGGATTAAAAAAAAAAAAAAAGCAGATGGATCTATGCCAAGGCCAGGGACCTGGTGGAGAAACAATGGGCCTCTTTGGAGACAGAAGGCTGTCAAGGCCAGTTTATGTTTAGGCAACATGGTGCTGATATAGGTGTTTGGTGTGAGTCAGCTAACATGTAGCTGACACTGGACGTGGGACAGTGGACGATGCCTTGGCACAAAATGGCTGGCCCTGGATGTCTGGGGAACCCCAAAATAAACAGTGATTTAATATGTTATTATTATTTTTTTTTTTTGGCAGAATGACACTTTTGCGTGATTCTGAATGAATGACCTTGAGGTTGGAGGCCGTGGGTCTTTTGCTTCTATCTTTGCCAGCCTGCCGGCATGTTCTTTTCTGGGGGCCTGGGGGCCTCCATCTTTGTAGCCTGTGTGCTGGCCTGTGTGTGTGCCTGTGCCTGCCTGTGTCCAGCTCCTGTGTCATTGTATACCTGAGTGCCTACATGTCACTGCCGGCCTCGCAGTTCTTTTGGGGGATAAGGACGTGTTACCTGCTGGCAGCTCCTCCAGTCTCTTTAACCTTCGAAGCTCCCATGATCCTCCCCCTTTCCTCAGCATCTGAGCACGGACCTCACAGCCTCTGATACATGGGATGTGAGTGTCTCAGTGGATTTCCCTAGAGATCCCATATCCCCAGATTACTTTGAGCCTGTGGAAGCTACCTCTCTCCAGTAAGGACTAGCACTCTCCTTGCTTAAAGACGACGCCCCTGCATGACCACGTGCCTTCCTAACCATGAGACCAATAACTAGGGTAACATAACAACATACCCGAACCAGAGGCAAGCCTGGGCCTGACAAGGAAGGACAGGGCTTCTACAGAGGAGCTGCAGAGCCTAACACTATACATCAGTAGCTGTTGGGAGAGCACGTGTTAGGACAATAGTCTGAAGGTCTGGGATCAACAGGACCCAGGGGGAAAAACGGGAAACGAAGAAAGAGTTGTCCATTTGGGACCCATCTCAGGATGGCAACAGAACTTTCTAAGAAGGGTCTTAGAAACCTGAAGAAACATATGGTCCATATAGCAGAGGTAGAAATGTCAGAATTCCCACAGCAGACAATGAGAGAGGAGAGCAAAAGGTAGAGGATCGGGTCGTTAGCATCTACACAGGACACGAAGCAGGAAAGCCTGCCAGACGATGCGATTACATGCAGATCCAGAGGGTACCCAGGCAATATGAGATGCTGATGGAGGCGGGAGGGAGAAGGTACCAGCATCAACTAGAGTCTGTAGCCAGAGCTGTGAGTGGAGATGCCACCACCGAACAAGGTTCACAGATAACAATGGAGTGATAGGACCCGGAAACAATAAGGAACAGATATGACACTATGCTCTCGGAAGCCAGGTGAATGCAATTATCATAATGAGCAGCAAGCCTGAAGTGGCAGCCAGGGGACCCTGACCCTCAGAGAGTAGCATGTAGTTAACAAAACACAGACAGAATAATTGGGCAAAGAGGGTCTGCTCAGTCAGTATAAGAAAATGAAATCCAGAATGGATGACCAGGAAGCCAAGGACAGACATCCCAGTGAAAAATTAAGCTGTCTTCCAAAGTTAAGCTCTGCCTGGTTTCCTAATATAATCTGGTTTTCAGATCCAGAGCCTGTGAATAAAGAGATCTGATCCCCATCAGGTAGTACCCACTGACACCACGGTAATGGTCGGGGACAGTTTTCAGGTCTTCCCTAAAGGGAACTATGGTCATTTATTTGTTAATCAGATGTTAGAAAAATAAACACAAAAGAATATTTTTCCCGGGACTCTTGGATGTGGGGATCTTGGCTGAAACCCCAGGACTAAAACGTCATCACGAGACCCCTTTCAAAGGCATGCACATGGTGCCAGCTAGTAACTGTAGCTTGGCCCAGGTCTGGCCCACAGCTACTCACTCTGTCTCTGGACTTGCCAGATAATCATTTTTCCTATGTTAAACATATAATTAACATGGATATGGGGCCAGCAAGATAGCTCCGCGAATAAAGGCATTTGCCACCAAGATGGCTAACCTGAGTTCCATTCCAGGACTCATGTGGTGGAAAGAGAAAGGAGAGAAGCAACTCCTGTAAGTTATCTTCTGACCTCCACACGTGCCCCATGGTTCATGCACACGCGCGCGCGCGCGCGCGCGCGCGCGCGCACACACACACACACACACACACACACACACACACACACACTGTATGCCTTCGTTTCCTAGTTATGATGGTGTAAAGGCCAAGTGGAAGCGTCTGAAGTTCTGTACCACTCTTTCCCCCAGGTGCCAAGGTATCAAATCAAAAGCTGAACTGCACTCCTGGGAAAGACAGCAATTCATAACACGTAATTACAAAAGTAATTGAGAAAGACCTAAGGGATGCAGGCTGGTGGTCCTCATCGCATCTCCGTTTAATCATCCATCTGAAGCCTGTGAAAGTCAGACCCGGAGAATGACAACCGAGTGCCACAGTCAAGCCAGAAGCAGCTCCACAGTAGCTGCTGTGCCTGGTGTGGTGCCTGGTGTGGTGCCTGGTGTGGAGCCTTTGCTAGAGCAAACACAAATATCCTCAGGTATGAACATCCCGGGCCGATAGGTGCACTCTGTTCCATCAGAACAGTTGATTTCACTGGGAACACAGCATTCTGCATGGACAATCTGGGCCCAGGGTTATGTTAATGCTCTTCCTCTTGGCATGATACAGCCCCAAGAGACTTGGACCGGCTGGATACTGATGACATCATGCTCGCTGAACCATCCGAGCAAGAAGAGACTAGTGATCTTGAGGCTTTTGGAACACGTTCATTCCAGAGAGTGGAAGAAAAATCTCCATGAAGAATTAGAAGTTAGGGGTGGAGGGATGGCTCAGAGGTAAAGGACACACACTGCTCTTCCAGAGGACCTGAGTGCAGTTCCTGACACCCATGGCAGGTGACTTACAACTGCTCTTACCTGAATGCTCACACACATCCACATAATTGAAAGTACATAAATCTTTGGGGCTAGAGAAACTGGCTCAATGGTTAGAGCACCTGCTGCTCTGGCAGAGGACCTGGGTTTTGTTCCCAGTACCCACACAGTGGCTCACAACCGTCTGAAACTCCAGTTCCTAGGATCTGATGCCTCTTCTGGCCTCCTCAGGCACTGGATACACACGGTACACAGACATACATGTAGACAAAACACCCATGTATATAAAATAAAAATAAATCTTTAAAAAGAATCAGAGATCTGCCCTATCTGTATCATTTTTATGGGTCCAATGGACTAGAGCACATGGTGACTTCCCTCTAAAGTAAGACATACATGATTGGCTCCTGCAGTTACTGTCCTTAAGAAGGAAGCCCTCCAGGTGGTGGTGGCCGTGCATGCTTTTAATCTCAGCACTCAGGAGGCAGAGCCAGGCGGATCTCTGTGAGTTCGAGGCCAGCCTAGGCTACAGAGTGAGTTCCAGGAAAGGTGCAAAGCAAAGCTACACAGAGAAACCCTGTCTCTGGGGAAAAGAAAAAAAAAAAAAAAAAAGGAAGGAAGGAAGTCCAATACATACTAGACCCCTTAGATTTCTAGAGACAGCATATTCCAAATATTCCAAACTATCATTTTGGGGCTATCATTTTGTTCAAGGTAACTTGAAATCCTGCCAGTATTAAATGGAACCAGGAACAGTAAAGGGTTCTGCTGCATATGCAGGCCACAGTGCAAACATCTCTGATGCCTGGGCCACGTGATCTGGTGATTTGTATGTACGGTAGTGGAGACATCAGTGTTCAGAAAAGATGTCACGTAGAATTTATGACAGTTTCCAAAGAGAGAACTACAATGCAGAGTTCCAGTGTTCTGAAGCAAGAGCATGGCAGGTGTGAAACTAAATATCTTCCTAGAAAATCTTGGCATGCTGCTGGGGCCTGATAGAGAAGAGCACGGAACCATTGGGCAAGTACTCCGCCAGGCAGAACTGCTCGCCATCAGCTGGCTCTATCAGGGCTGTGGAGTGATGAGGTCATACGGACCAGCAGCAAGTCCAGGATCAACCACAGGCCAGGCTGAAGGACACAGAGAGAGCTGCGTGACCCACTGTGTCATCATCCATAATCACTTCCAGGTCTCTTCCTTAGCTTACACGAATGGCTCCTTACAAATCTCTGGATAATTGGTTCTTGCCTTGAACCTGAGTCTGGTCCGGGGATGGCTTCGTAAGCCAGTGCAAATTGAAGATGGATTGTTGCTGTACGACACTGTCATTCAAGGGTGACATAGAAAGTTGATGGTGAGCCACAGATCCCATTGACGTGCAGACAGACCTTCAGGCAGAGCGAACCTGTCATCCAATTTGTGTGGGAGGAAAAAGTGGCTTTGGTTTAGAACAAATAAGGACTTATTTTGTGGTGCTGACTGGCTTGATCGGCGCCCTTGAAAGATTTTGGAGACCAAGACAAAAGTGTATGTCAGAGGTTCCTGGATGGGCGTGTGGGAGCAGGCATATAGTGCAAAGGTCACGGTAGCTGTTAACGCCCACGAGATAGTACCAACAACCAGGCTGCAAAGATGATGTGGCTAGAGTGAGCTAGAGCGCCTCTGTCGCTGGCTGCTCCACTGCGGGCTAAAGGACATATAAACACAGTGACCGTGACAGGAGGGATGGAAGCTGTCCGTGGGCCGGCAGCATGGCTTCCCCCTCACCGAGGCTGGCCTCTCCACCGCTGCTACATGTCCTACATGCCAGCGCCAGAGACCAACCCTGAGGAGCGCATTTAGCACCAGGCCTTGAGAAAGCCAACCAGCCACCCTGTTGATTTTCACAGAAAGAGACAAGTCATTCTGGGGGTGACTTTAGCTTTGTTCCACATAGGTCTCAAAACTAATGATTAGAGTGTTCTGTCACCAGCACAGGATCCCATGAAACGCTGTTGCCCTAGTTGGCCTTTCTCTTTTTGTAAGACAGGGTCACTTTAACTATTCCTGGCTATCCTAGAACTCTCTGTGAAGACCAGGCTGGCCTAGAACTCACAGAGATCCTCCGGCCTTTACTGGCATTAAGGTGTGTGCCACCACATCCAGCACAGCTTGCTTTTTTACATACAACCCAGGCTACCTGTCCAAGAATGGCACTGCACACAGTAGGTTGGCTTCTTCCCCGTCAATCATTAATCAAGAAAATGACCCACCAAGTTGCCTAGTGGCCAATCTGATTGGAGGAATTTTCTCAATCAAGGTTCCCTCCTGCTAGATGACTTTTAGCTCGTGTCAAGTTCACAAACAAACAAATAAACCAACTAACCAGCACAATGTCACCAGGCACGGTGCTAAATGCAGCACTCAGGGTTGGGCTCTGTCGCTGGCGTGTAGGACACATAACAGTGATCGCAACGTCGGCCTCGGTGAGGGGGAAGCCATGCTGCCGGCCCGTGGACACCCTCCACCCCTCCTGTCACGGTCACTGTGTTTACATGTCCCATTAGCCAGCAGTGGAGTTGTATCATCTCTGCAACCTGGTTGTTGGTGTTATCTTGTGGGCATTAACAGCTGCCATGACCTTTGCAGGGTAACAAATCCACAACAGAGCAAAGGTGACACCAACGTAGGCCCAGGGCCATGACGTCATGTCATATGCTGCTCTGTAGAAGAGAAGGAGGGGATGGACTGGTGAGGTAGCCACTAGGAGGCCTTGTAATGAGGGGGGCAGTGCTTTCTCAGTCCGGAAACCCAGAAGTAGCAACAAGGATGGCTTTACTTAGGATCACTTTCAGTCATCCACTTGGGGGAATTCGTGTTTCCTGCCTCTGGGCTCTGCAGGGTTAAAGGTCTTGTTTATAAAAGGAAAAATACTTCCACCGGAAATCACAGGAAAAGTCTCGGTGAGCAGTGAGGTATGAATGGACTGAGCCTTGCAGAGAGACAAACTGTTGGAAGGTGGTGGAATTGTGGAGGGTAGGGTCTGTTTGGACGAAGTGGGTCACTGGGAGCAAGCCTTAGAAAGATACACCTTATTCCTGGCCCATACCTAGCACTCTGCTTCCCAGCTACTATGAGGTAAGCTGCTCTGCTCCACTCTTCTCTCCACTAACCCATCTGCACCATAATGGTCTGCCTCAGGACAGACCCAGAAACATAAAGCCAAGTGCCGTGGTCTGAATAAGAATGGGCCCCAGAGGATCATATATATATATATATATATATATATATATATATATATATATATATATATATATATATAAATGCTTAGTCACCAAGGAGTGGCGCTATTTGAAAGGATTAGAAGGATTAAGAGGCATGCCCTTGTTGGAGGAAGTGTGTCACTGGGGGTGGGCTTTGAAGTTTCAAAAGCCCGTGCCAAGCCCAGAGTCTCTCTCTGGATCAGGATGTAGCCGCTGTTCCAGTGTCTGCCTGCACACCACCATCCCCACGCTCCCCACCACGAGGATAATGGACTAATCCTCTGAAACTGCAAGCTAGCCCCCCAGTTCAATGCTTTCTCTTATAATAGTTGCTGTGGTCATGGTGTCTCTTCACGGCAACAGAACAGTGACTAAGGCACCTAGTGACCACAGACCTGAACAGCCAAAGCTGTGAGCCAAAATAAATCTTTCCTGTAGCCGGAAGTTGAATCAGAGACAGGGTAGCCAGACCCCCTCAACCTACTCAGGTTGTCCCTGCCAACATCACTTATATGTGCGGCACTGGTTGACAGCTTCACTGAGATGTCTTCACAGTCTAGTCCTGCTTTCTCCTCCCCGGAACAGACCTTGACCCTGGGGACATTCTCCAGCAACACATCCTCTGTCTGAAAGCCCTCCTCCAGGAGCTCTACCTCCACATCCGTGTCCCAGCAAAGGCCTGCAGGAAGGAAAACGGAAAGGCATTCCAGGAAGAGGGCAGCTGTCCTGTGCCCTGAGGCAGAAATGTCACCTGCTCAAGAAAACAAACAAACAAAAACCAGAGTGAGGACAGTGAGGGAAGGGAATGGGACAGAGCTGGGAAATTAGACCGGAGTGATGGCAGAGAACAAAATCATGGGGAGTCTGGACGGCCATTGTTGGAGTGGTTTTTTACTCTGAGTGGGCAAAGATTGGAAGAGACGACTGAGCTGAGGATCCCACAGAGGCGGGCTGGGGAGATGGTTCAGTGGGTAAAGCACTCGCCACCCAAACATGACCGGACAGTGTGCATCTGGAATTCCCGCACTCCTCCAGCGAGGCGGGTAGCAGAGGCAGGAGGACACCCAAGGGCTTGTGTGTGTATGCAGCAGAGAACAAGAGAGCCTGTCTCAAAGATGGCAGAGGACGAGGGCTGACAGCTGAGGTTGAGTTCTGATCTCCGTATGTGCACTGTGACATGAATACATCCAACTGATGCACACGCGCGCGCGCGCGCGCGCGCACACACACACACCACACACACACACACCCCACACAAATATCATACAAAGATTAATTCTTGCTGCCATCTTGAAAAACACCAACACTAAAATAAATAAAAGTGGGGGTGGGCTGAGCAAGGATGGCCCTAAAGATGGCCAGTTAGGCGGTCAGTAGTTGGAGTGACATGCAATAGTGGCTCAGACCAGGTGATGGGACGAAGATGGTAAAAATGCATCCTGACTCTGGATGTACTTACAGGTCAAGTCGGCAGATTCCCTGGTAGGTAAGTGTGGAGCGCGGCGGGATGCAGGGTGTCGAGTGTGTCTGCTTTGATTCTGAGGCTTTTGTTCTCAACAGCGTGAAGAACGAGACAGAGGACAGAGGGCTCGGAAGGCAGGACAAACGCGGACAGTGGAAACCACTTCGATTTCATTGGGGGTGGCCGTTATTTTCTGGTTGCTGTAAACTGAATCCAGGATCTTGAGTGAGTAACCACGTGCTCCACACTGATCTCTGGCTCCTGGATGTTAATTTCTAGATGTCTACTAAGACCTCTAAGTACAAGCTGGGGAGATGGCTCAGCAGTCGGGAGCACATACTGTTAGTACTCAGGACCTGGGCTGAGTTCCCAGCACTCACATCAGGTGGTCCTAATGCCTCTAAACCCACCTCCAGGGGCATCCTACGTCTCTGTCCCCTGTGGGCACCTGCACTCACATGCACATACATACACATACAGAGGCATGCATACACTTAAAAATAATACTAAATCTTTTTAAAAAAGATTTCCAAATAAAGATGTCAGGTAGCCAGTGAGATACAGCAGTGTGGATTTCCGGGGTGGGGGTGGGGGAGTCTGGACAGAGATCTAAATTCTGGACAGCTGAGTGAACGCAGCTCACCCCGATGAGCTCTCTTTCTTGCCTGCTGCCCCTCCGCTGCAAGGGTGAGAACAGAATGTCATTCTGCAAATGTAGTTAGCAACCTGATCTGGCCATGCTCTGGTCTCCGTTTCCCAGCAACCTCTTTGTCTTCTGCGGCTCTTCGTGGCTCTCAGAACCCGTGGCCCTCACATGACCCCTGTCATCCCAAAGGCTACTTATCTCTTACTGCAATGCTTCTGGGTGAGAAGGTAAACTTCACAGAGCAAGGTAGAATTCCAAAAATCACAGTAATTTCAGGGTAAGAAATGAGACCGTAGGCGATTTTTTTTTTCTTTTTTTCTGAGAGACTGAGGAAGATGTAAGGGTTTCAGACATAAGATTGTAGAAAAAGCTGGGCAGGCATAATAAGGGAAGCTGCTATAAGACTCTCTATGTGATTATCCATTTCAAAGAATCCCCAGAGGGTGCTTGCATATTTGCAAAAATATAACTTATGAGCCACGTTTCCCACTTAGCTACTGTTGGAGGCTTCCCCGCTCTTCAGGCTAGCCCTGGCTGAGAGAATGGCTGGCCCTAGTACACCGCTGTCCATTATCCAGGGCTGCTGGAAAAATAACAGCGCCCACTGTCATCTCAGATAACCATTCACATTTGGCTTGGCTTCCAGATCTTTTCAAAATTACACATAATACATTTACACAATCTATATTTTTTTTTCAATTAATGAACATTGCATGTCCTTGTAGCTTTCAGTCAATGTTGATCTACACTATTGTTCTTTTTTATTCTTTTTCTGGTTTTTTTTTTTTTTTTTTTTTTTTGAGACAGAGTCTCACTATATAAATCTGGCTGGTCCAGAACTCACTATGTAGACCAGGCTAGCTTTATACTCACAGAGATCCACCTGCCTCTGCCTTATATCATTCATATCATTTGTATTAAATTCTAGTCTATGGATCATTTGAATTCACTTAATTAGTCCTTTACTTTGGCATTTTTAGTTAATTTCTTAGTTTTTCATTACAATAATAAGGGATGCACAATTGTATAACTGTGGAGTTACACTGGAGAGAGCATGAATATTTTTAGGGTTTCTGAGATAAGTTCCTAATGACGCAAATATTATAGGAAGGATTCTTGGCATACTGTAGCTCAGCAGCAGAGTTCCAGTCTGCTGATTTCCATCCAGCCAGTGATCCTAATCTCCACTTGACAGTGTTCATACTGAAATGAACAAGGAAAAGTCCCCAGTTCCCCTTGAAAGAAAAGGTAGCTCCCAAAGCATGGATGTGTGGTGTGCTGGGAGAAGGAGGTTGAGGCAGGACAATGGTGAGTTGCAGGCAGCTGGGCTGCCCAGGAGAGACAGAGAAAGAGAGGAAATGCTGATTAGCAGTGGGAAATGAGCTGGACACTTATTTAATTATTTCTGCAGTGCCGGGGACAGATCCAGGGCTCCATGTAAGCTAGGCAAGTGTGCTACCGTGGAGCTACACCCCACCCCTTCACATTTAGAAAAATGAAGAAGCATGTCGCTGTAAAAAGAGGACCAATCAGAGCTTCTGGAAGCTTCCACTCTGCTTGCCTTTGGTTAAGGGCAGGAACACCCCAGATCTCTGGTTCATGCTGTCTGCAGCTGCACTCTGTTATCTGCTAGGAAAATGATGGCGCTGGAGGAGAAATCAGATAAGAGATGGACATCAGCCACCACAGACAAGCACCTGGTGTTTTCTTAAGACCAAAAGCCTAAACACTGGACAGAGGATTATCAGCAATCCCTTCATTCCACACACCGGTCTCTTAACCAACAGGCCCCAAACCAAGATTATTATTTCCCATGGCCCTTGCTCCCATAATTCCTGTGTTCAGCTAATGTCGTCATCATACTATCACATGACAGCATGAACTATCATCTGTCACTCTAACGTCTTCACTTCTGGCTCCAACATCAAAGCAGCTAATATCTGAACCCATTTTATTCTTCGAGTCTCTTGTCTAGCCATCTTGCAGCCCTGGATGAAGCTTCATTTGTCTTTTACCTGGGAGAAGACAGCTGCCCCCCAAACAGAGGTCTAAAAACCTTCAGGCAGTTCTACTGATACTTCTGAAAGCCCCCAGAGACCTGTGTTCGTCAGCCCTGTCACTGGGACACAGAAAACTGAAATAACCAACATAAAAAAGGAAAGCTATGGCTACAGAGGCAGGCAGATTTCTATGGGTTTGAGGCTAGCCTGGTTTACACAGAGAGATCCTTTCTCAAAATAAATATTTAAAATAAAAAGAAAACAGAGAAGGCTAATATAGTTCACAGTCACAGAGGCTCTAGGCCACAGCTGGATAGAGTCATTGCTTTTTGCACCTCTTGTGGGGTGCCAGATTTTGATGACAGAGTACACAATGGAGCGAAACTGTTCACTTTCATGGCAGGAAGATTAAGAAAGAAAGGAGGGCCAGAATCCCACAGTTTCCTTCAAAGGCACCGCTTGCCAGTGACCCAAAGACCTCTTACCAGGTCCCATCTTCAAAATTTACCGTTTCCGGACTTTGCAGGACACTCAAGATCCAAACCACTGAGTTCTTCCCCCAGGCCAGCCTCATCCAGCTTCTGCATTCCATCCTGGCCACCTTCCTTCCCGCTTCAGGTTCTTGGACTCCCTCAGAAACTGCCTATGTGCGTTTTCATTGTGCCCCTCTCCATCCGTCTTGTCTTCCTTACTCAGTCTGGTGAACTTCTCCTCCTTGAAGGCCGGTGCGAGCCTAATGCCTGGCAGTGCATGCCTGTAATCCCAGCTAGTCGGGAAGCTGAAGTGGGAGGATCATGAGTTTGAAGACAGCTTGGACTACACAGGGAGACTGTCATTGACTCACGTAGAAGCACGAAGTATCTTTGGACTCCTAGTGCATACAGTAGGTGCTTAGGAGATAACTGACTGAGTGAAAAGAGAACCTTTTTCCAATGTCTTTTATATTATCCCAAGCAAAGATTTGCATACAAGGGCGGACATTACCATAGGACTAGCCTACCTTCCCTCTTCCCTCCATTCAGTCTGTCATCGATGACCTTTCACTGGAAATTGTTTGGGGATGGTATCATCTCCAGTTAACCTGCAGATATCCCTGGGAAGGATTAAGTCTTCAAAGTACTAGCATCACCCTGAATTCTGCGCTAGAAGGGAACTTAATTGTCAGCAGCTTTCCAAAGAAATGTCTCCGAGAGTCCCCTGGGGAGACGCTGCACTGGGCTGAGTATTCACAGGAGAGCTGAGAGGAAACAGGTCCAGAGCAAGGACTGAAGCAGGTTGGGGTGAGGGACAGTTCTTGGTGACAGCCCTGGAGGGAGGTACCAGGCAGTCTGTGAATGAGAGGCCAAGGAGGGGGTGGGGTGGGTAGTAACATCAAAGACAGCTTCCTCCTACTTCACAGTTTGGTCGAATGCCTTCCCTGGGTAGAGTACTGATTTCCAAATCTCTCTGTGCAGCGCCAGGAAATTCTCCAGCAATTTTCCAATTTTAATTCACCTTTAACTTAAACATAAATACATGCCTCGTGGCATTTTTAAGAGGGGTGGGTGTTTGACGAGATGAAATGAGTGACATTAGGGTGTCACAACTCCAGACAGGTTTCACATCGCAGGGTTAGTTTCCCAGTGAGTAGGAGTGTGATGAACCGAGAAATGGCTTCCAAATCGCTCTGCCCTACTATGCTGATTTGCAAACACAGCGCCTTCCCACAGGGCTGAAAAGCTCCCCGCTCTGGGGTGAATGAACCCTGCGAAGCTCGGCTCTCACCCAGCAGCTTGAAAAGGCCGTGAAAGGAAATGTTAACAGTCATTTGATGCATCAGGACTCTTTGGGAGGCCGGGCTGGGACCAGACCAGCCAGGGCACTTGGGATGGGCATCCAGGGCACAGCACAAAAGGCTCCCTGGGAACTCGCAGGACAATGGTGACATGGAGCCTCGGCCTCACGTTTCACTTGAAAAGAGGCCACCATCTCAACAGGTTGGGATGGTCTGTCTGTAGCCAAAGGGTCACTTGTCCACAGATGAGCAGAGTGAGTAATCTGGCCTCATGAACCCCCATTTCTTCGTGGGCTTGACTCCAGGCAAGAGACAAGATGACTCTTACATTGGAAGGCGGTCTATGACCTAATTTCATGTGATTTTAACTCTGAACTATGTTGGATCCCTGTATGCGGTTATTATCTTGGATTAATATTTCAAATAGTGAGTCGGGCGTTGGAGACACACTCCAGCATTCGGGAGGCAGAGGCAGACGGATCCCTGAGTTTGAGACCAACCTGATCTACAGAGAGAGTTTCAGCACAGCCAAGGCTACACAGAGAAACCCTGTCTTGAAAAACAAAAAGAAACAAACAAACAAAACAAAACAATTCAAATAGAGATCTCCCTTTGGTGCAAACCCTGAGAGCTGAAGAAGATTACGAGGCCGTGAATCTTCTTTCAGGGTCAGTCAGACAGAGCTGCTGGGATGCGGACTCATGTAGGGAGGCTCAGCTGAGACCTAGGGTTGGGGATGTAGCTCAGTGATAGAGCACTTGCCTAGCATGTCTGGGGACCCTGGGTTCCATGCCCAGGACCCAAGCAACCAACACAACAAAACACTACTTATTCCTCTCTTCCTCTCACTGTTTGCTCTTTCTTCTTCTTCTTCTTCTTCTTCTTCTTCTTCTTCTTCTTCTTCTTCTTCTTCTTCTTCTTCTTCTTCTTCTTCTTCTTCCTCCTCCTCCTCCTCCTCCTCCTCCTCCTCCTCCTCCTCCTCCTCCTCCTCCTCTTCTTCTTTTTTTTTTGCTTTTCAAGACAGGGTCTCTCTGTGTAGCCCTGGCTGTCCTGGATCTCGTTCTCGCTCTGCAGACCAGGCTGGCCTCGAACTCAGAGATCCTCTTGCCTCTGCCCCCTGAGTGCGGGGATTAAAGGCGATTGGCACCACCGCTGCCGGGCTTGATGTTTCTTCTTTTAAAAAGCGGTGCACACAACACCTAATGGAGGAAGGGAAGCACAGTTAGCAACGGAGCCCTCATTCAAATGAACTCCATACCTGACCTCAGTGTACAAAACAAGAAACTGCCGAGCTGCTTACTCTGGGTGAACTGGGAAGGGAGCTTGCGAATCTGACCTCCTTCTCTTGGCCTCTGGGAAGCACATCCATGCTGGCTTCCAGAAATATGCCATCATCCCAATCATAATTTCCCAATCTCCAAGGGGAATTTTGTCATCTGGTGCTTTGATGACTGCTTTCAAAAGTTACAAAAGATCTGGCAGAGTCCCAACAGCAGAGGCAGGCACTTAACACATTTGGGCTTGGAAGCCACTGGGTGTGATATCAGTGTGTCTGTGTGGCCAGCTCTGCTCCAGGGGCACCTAGCCTCTCATCCGGCCCGGCTCGCTGTCTGTGTTACAGAAAGCTCCGGATGGACAGGGAAAGCCTCAAGAAGGACCAAGATAAAACAGAGCAGAAAGAGCCTGACACATGGATCCCTGAGGTCAGGTGGCATGTGGGCTTTACTTTCCGAGCTGACTAAGGGTGCCTCCCACCGAGCTGCTTGCCTGCCGAGGCCTGTCTGGAAAGCTGACGGTAGAGGGTTGTGTCTGCACAGAGCTTCTGCCCAGCAGCTAAAGAACATGTAACAGATGCCTGCTGCAAATCCCCAAAGGCTCCAGATCAGGTTCATTTTCTGAACACCCTGGCAGGCAGAGCCAGGCCCCACGGGTGGCCTCCTGCTGGGTCAGTTGAGTTTTTCCAAACAACTGACTCCTTGGGCTTATCTCAAAAGGAGAGAGGAAAGGCCTGGCCTCAGGACACGGAGGAGGCAAAGAGGCCGCATGGCACTCTTGGGAATCTGATAAAGCTTTATCCTGGGACAAGGAAGGGAGGTCAGGCCTGAGGGCTGGGGCTATTTCAGGTGTCTGTGTCAGCAGCTGAGAAATCCCAGTCGTGACTTCCCTGCCCCCCTCTGCAATCAGGCCTGCTAGGTTCACCATGTTCTTTCTCTGTGCTGTGCAAGGGTCGGTCACTCAACACACTGTTCTTCACAAACTGATCCATCTCGGAGGGCGGGCCACGTGACCAGAACGCTTCTCTTGGTAGCAGGACAGATTGCTCTGCTGCTGTGATCAAAGGCCTAGGTTCCCTCCCTTCCCGCCCCCCTCCCAGGTCAGGCACCGCATGGCCCAGGCTCTAGCACTAGGCTATAATTATCTGGAAGTTGGCCAGGCCTCCTCCCTGAAGAGCCTGGGCCTAGCATCATCTTGAAAAACTCAACACATTCCACACTGTCCCACGAGGAAGCACCGGGGAGACTAGTGGAGATTCCGAGCTATTTTGACTCTGCGTCTGGGCTATCTTGTACCTACGTCCTAGCTCCTATGGAAACTGGACGGAGGTCATGCCCACACCTCCCGGAGCCATTGTTAAGAGTTGCTGTGTGGAAAGTGTTAGAGCGGTTTTGCCACATGTAGGAGATGCCAGGAGACACTGAGTAATTTGCCTAGACCAGGGATTTGTTTCCAGGTTATGCCTCAACCTCCCCCCTCAAACCCATGGTGACGATACACTTTCAAGTGCTGGATACAGAGGATCCCCTCTCCTCCCCACACCCCCCAAGTCCAGTGTCCAGAACTCTATATTGTGACACAGATCCTGAAAATATCCTAACATCCTGCTTGAGGACTGGCGAGCAGTAGAATCGCTCGTCATGTGGTTGGAGAGAGACGCCATCTACCTCTGGTCCTAGCTGGGAGGAAACAGGGTCATGTAGCCTAAGACTGATGGTCTGCGTTTCCCTAGTGATGTGCGGTGCGTGACTTATCTGAGCAGTGAGTACAGGCAGGAGAGGCCCCTGTGGGCTCTCAGGGAGCAGACCAGAGAAGCAATCCACAAGAAACTTGGGGGCCGTGATCTCTAACTTTTGCTCTTCGGCCAGTGCTCTTCGGCCAGCTCTTTCTTCTTACGTCTGCATTTGTAAAAATGGGGATGCAACTGTTTTCAGAAGAGACACTAATGAAAACGATTGCCAAGTGCCTCTTTAAATAGAACCTACGGTAAGCATAAATGCTTTAGGTAATGAAATTCAGCCTTTGTTCCTCCTTCGCAGCCGGAGCCACAGAATCAATAATGTTTTTCCAAGTGCAGCGTTCCCAGGACAAAATGTGAATCAGCTCCCTGAGCTGAGCCTACAGCCTTCCGATGGGGAGTGGCCTGGGTCCTCTGGGGCCGGCTGTCTCTGCCCAGGGCTGGCTTGCTGCAGTGAGTGCCCATCCCTTCCTGGGATACCATCCAAGATGCCAGAGTTGCAAATTTCTCTAATGTCAGAAGAGGCTTTGTTTAAGGGTCCAGGGCTCACAATGGGCTCTGCTATCTATCTTCATTTTGTTTTCTCAGATGTAGACCTAACTGTCTTTTAGTGAGGACCTATTGTGCTTGGGCTCCGTGGTAAGTGCTCCTACAGTAGTATCTAGTGTAATCCTCAGAGGCACTCACTCGGGGAGGTGGCTGTGATTACCATTCCTATTTTAACTAAGGAAATAGACCTGGGAGAGTTAAACAGGTCAGGAGGTAACAGACGACAGGGCAGGACTGCTTGTCACTCTCCCACCCCTCGCTATTGTATCGTAGTTGGCCTACATTTACAGACCTCCAATTGAACAGAAAAGCAACCCGCAGTGTGAGGCTGCACTAACCAGGGAATCCAAGGCAGTGGGGCTTCCCACAGCCGCAGGAAAATGCCGCGGGTGTGGCTATGATGGTTATTAGCCTTGGGGGGCTAAGGGTTCTCTCACCTGGCTCTAAAGACTGGTGCACAAGCCTTCCAGAGAGGAATCATAAGCTACAGAGAGTGACCAGAATCCCAATGCACCCAGGCTGCCGGTGCCACGGCAAGCCCCTTAAGACACTCCAGGACACTTAGCAAGAAGGTCCGGCACCCATTCCAGTGGAAATCACCCAGCCTGGTGACAGATGCCCACTTGCTAATTGTCTGCAGTTTGTCTAGGCTATCTGATTCCGTCTTGTGGTGAATTCAAATGAGCCATGGAGGAAGGGAGAGGATCCTTCCCAGAACTTGTTGTTGCTCTCCATGGAGAAGAATGCTGTGGTCACTAGCTCCTGCATCGGGGGATCTGAGATGTAGAGCAAAGGAGAGGGAGTTGCCTGTACGGATCTGTTGGTTTTTAACTTACAAAGGGTGTATGCACGTGTGTGTGTGTGTGTGTGTGTGTGTGTGTGTGTGTGTGTGTGTGTGTGTGTGTGTGTTTGTGTGTGAGTGTGTGCACGGGCATGCTTTCTGACAGTTTAGCTTAGGACTAGGACAGAGATTTCAGGTTCCTGAGTGACATCTGTTCTGCTCTTCCAATTAACTCTAAAGCTCCAAGCTCATCAGAAATACTGTGCCCCCCTAAAGACTTCATTTCCGAGCCTTCGTGGCTGCTGAGATATAAAGGGCTGTGGCACGTGGAGTTTTCGAGACGTTTACTTAGACGGAGCTGACTCAGATGTGTAGATCACCCTTTTATTGCCTGCATGGCCCCCTCTCTCCCTCATCCTGCTGCTTGGAATGCAGACATGATGACTGATGCTCTGTGGCCCTCTTGGATCATGAGGTAATGTGGGGGGCGGGGGAGGGGTGGAAGCCAGAGCGAAGGATGACGCTGGAGGAGACAGAAATGACTTTCCTGCTGGCTTCATGCACCTTCACTCTTGCCCTGGAGTTCTTATGCATGAGAGAACAAATTCTGACTTTTCTTCTGTATAAGGTTTATTTTTGTTTATTTTTTGATGTTTTGAGACAGGCTCTCTCTATGTAGCTCTGGCTATCCTGGAACTCACTACGTAGATCAAGCTGGCCTCAAACTCACAGAGATCCATCTGCCCCTGCCTCCCATGTTGGGATTAAAGGTGTGCACCACAATGCCCGACCTTGTATAAAGTTTAACTTAATCCTAAATGAGTTCTATTCAACAGAGGAACCTGGAATTTCCAGCTAGTCAGGGTCACCTGAGCCCTGTTTGCCCTCTCCTGAACACGCATTCCTAAGTGCTTTGTAGCCCGATGAAGCACGAGTTACAGGATCTTCTCTAGAAGATTAAGTCTGAAGACTTGTGGGTGCTGAGCTGCTGCTGTGAGCCCGGACAATGGCCGTTCCTAAGCCATTAGTAAGATGTGTGATGTAAGGAAGGTCCCTAGTAGACAGCTCTGTAGGAGGGGCCCCTAGGAAATGGGAGCCTGGAGGGAGAGTTGGGGTCAGCTGAGACCTGTAGCCAAGAAAGCCTGAGGACTTTTCTGTAGCTAAGATGAGATCCCTTTTAGTGGACCAAGGAAGGCGGTCCACAGAATGTGAGCTGGCAGTTTTTGCTGAGCTCGCAATCACCTTGCTAGGATCAATACCCTCAGCTTAGGAGCTAGTTTATCCAATTTCCTTCTTTCCTTCACACGACCGTCCCTGTTCCATGCTCAGTCTAAAGCGAGAGACAGAACGGGGATGGACTGGGAAGTCTGTCTCTGTACAGAGACTTGAACTGGGGAAAGGTCTCACTGGGCTTGTATTCAGGAAGATTCACACATTCAATGTGTGGTCCTCCTAGGCCTTGACCTTGGCAGGGAGTGCCGGGGCAGGGGAGCGTCCCTGGTGACCGTCTCTAGGGAACGAGTCTGACTTTGTTCCTCCCTGACTGGGTCATATCCAGGCAACTGGAGGCCTGCTGCTTCTGCTCTTTCTAAGACTGTTTTTGTTTGTACTGGAGATGAGACCAGTCAGAAGGAATAAAAACAGCCGAAACCAGCTCAGCACAAAGGCACCTCAGGGGGAAGGGCAAGGCTTTGCCTTTTGTACACATTGGCAAGGAAGACCTATGTCTGAGAAAAGATACGCAAACCAGGGACAAGGTCTCAGGAACCCCAAGCATGGGCTTGAACTCTCAATCTTCCGGACTCAGCTTCCCAAATAGTTGGAATCACAGGTAGCAGATCTTGTGGCAAAGACATGAAAAACGAGAGCCACAGAAGAGACAGAGCTGCCAGGGCATGCTCGCCGCTAGGGCCGGGGTCAGTCAGTTCTGTCGAGGGTACAGTCGACTTGCCACAGCCCGCAGCCTAGGAAGCTTAGGTGCTCAGCTGCCCACACGTTCTCTGACCCACACACTGACTGCCCAGTTCAGCCATAGCTGGTCTGCACACTAGCTGAGCATGAGCTCCTTAGGGGTGGACTCTGACCTGTTTTCTCCTGTAGCCCCAGGGTCTAGAAGAGCTTGTGGTACGCCAGTCAGCTTTCAATCAAATACCTGGTGCATCAAATAATGGCATATCTATAGTTTTTAGATTTATAGCAAATGAAGCATTAGGCAACCCCCTGATCTTGGAACCCGGAGGACTCATTCATCCTTTCCAGGACATGCTCAGCACGAACTGGATGTCATGTCCTGCTCTTGCCTTGGCCCAGACAGACCTCTGTACCCGGGACTTTTCTTTTGGGCTACAACTAACTTCCAAATCATGACACAGAGACTTCTTACCAGTTTTGAATGCTTGGCCTAGCTTAGTTCTTTTATGGCTAGCTCTTTTAACTTAAATGAGCCTGTTTCTCATTATCTACCTCCTTCCTCGGGGCTTTTACATTCTGTACATCTCACTTACACTGCTTCTTGTGTCTGCCAGTGTCTGCCTGGCTTCCGGCCCGGGTGTGTCTCATTCTCTCTCCTTCTTCTCTCGTTCTTCCTTCTCTTCTTTTTGAGCCTAGATTTCTCCTCCTATTTATTCTCTGCCTGGCAGCCTCGCCTATCCCTTCTCTGTCTAGCTATTGGCCATTCAGCTCTTTATTAGACCAATCAGGTGCCTTAGGCAGGCAAGATGAAACACATCTTTACATAATTAAACACACATCCTTACATCATTAAACAAATGCAGTGTAAACAAATGTAACATGTCTTTGCCCAGTTAAAATAACATTTCACAACAGAGCTCGTTTTCTTAGCCCTCTGGTCCTACAATTCCTGGTGATTCTCTAGCCTCTTGAACTCTCTCATCACTCACTGGTAAACAGATCAGAGGTGAAAGGACTCTGGTCAGCTTGAGCATGGCGAGCATGGCCAGCATGGCTCTGGCAGGCCTTGGCCTTCTCCCCATTCCCGGTGCCTTGCTGAAAACCGTTAGATTGCATTCCTAAAGCTAGCCACCAAGCTCTATTCCCTTATTTGTCCACTTCCTCCTCCTGAGGCTGACTACCAAGATCCAGCTATCAAAGTATTGAAGTCTAGCAATCAAAAGTGCCCTTTGGCCCACCTAATTAACATGCCCAATCAAAATTGAACAACTCATCCTAACATGGGGTTTCCCCTTGTACCTTTCTTGACTTATTTATTTATTATGTATACAGTGTTCTTCCTGCATGTATGCCTGCATACCAGAAGAGGGCACCAGATCTCATTATAGATGGTTGTGAGTCACCGTGTGGCTGCTGGGAATTGAACTCAGGACCTCTGGAAGAGCAGCCAGTGCTCTTAACCTCTCTCCATCTCTCCAGCCCCCCTTGTACCTTTATAAACTGCCATTTTCCTATGAGCCACGTCTGTCTCCTCTCTATCCAGAGGCAGTCCTTTAACATCATTGTCCCCCTGCACCCAGGACACATACCCCTGTTCCAGGATATCTGACCACACTGTGAAACCCAAGATTGCGTTATTTACTGGAAAAGCCTGTTTCTAGCTGTGGTGTGGCTCAGACCTACCACATACCTTTTATGTAAGCTAGAAACAGATTTTTCCAGTAAATAACACAATCTTGGGGGTCACAATGTGGTCACATATCCTGCAACATTTCCCCCTTTTTGTCCAAATTTTAAAAAAAAGGCCACGTTGTATTGCCCACCTCCAGCTGACCCACCTGAAACCCCGGCTCGGAGTCCAGACTACTGCCATCACCCATGCCACCATGGTCCTTTCCCACCAGACAACCCCCTGATGTGTGTGAGGGGTGGGGGTGGGACAGCCGGGGTGGGCGCTCCCCTACCTTTCCTTGTTATTTAGACAAAAAGGGGGAAATGTTGTAGGATTTTGTTAAAACACAACATATCTCTGCTCCTTCTCCCTGGCTCCCTTCCCCCCTCCCTGGTCCTCTATCTCCTGTCTTTGTCTCTTATTCCCTGCCCTCTGTCCCTCTGGGGTAAACAAACCTCCTTTGTGCTGAGAGCTTGGTCTTGAGGGGCCTGGGCTGATACTTTCCCTTTCAACAGGGTTCCTGAGGAATTACATGGCTTACAGTCAACCGTGGGATGTAATATTTTGGTCAGCAAACAGTGTTCCCCTGAGATTCCATGCCCTACTGGTGTGGGCACTATCTCAGTTTGTGTAAGGGCACTCTGTGATGCTTGCATGACAGTATCACCTGAGAATGCCTTTCTGAGAACTCATCATTAAGCAACCCATGATTACAATATAGAATTACTTCCTCTTGTGTAGTAGTTCTAGTATTTGTGGGCACTGACAAACCAAAGTTGTGTGCGTTCTGTTGTTTGGGAAGGTCTAGGGAGTATTCAGGTAGAATTGCAACTATGTAATTTATAGCAAGTCTCTGGTCTACTAGAAGATGGAACTGACTAATATAATTAGCATACAAAAATCCCAATCTCCCTGGGCGGTGGTGGCGCATGCCTTTAATCCCAGCACTCGGGAGGCAGAGGCAGGTGGATCTCTGTGAGTTCGAGGCCAGCCTGGGCTACCAAGTGAGTCCCAGGAAAGGCGCAAAGCTACACAGGGAAACCCTGTCTCGAAAAAACAAAACAAAACAAAAATAAATAAATAAATAAATAAATAATAAAATAAAAACCCCAATCTCCGTCGTGGCCTTTTTGCATATAAAGTGCTCTTCTTTCTGTATGAAGATAAAGCTTTTTGGCCCAGCAGCAACAGCAGGTCAGATACACTGCACAGGTCGGCTGGGGGTGGAGAGCAGGAGGGGGAACTCTGTGCTTTCTCTATGTGTAACACCTTACTCAGGGTCAGGTGCCTTGGTAAGAAAACTGGTTGAAGCTAATGAATGCCCTGGTCACCACTCTGCTCTTGCCTTAGCTCTGCCTTCTCAAGCACAGCATAGCGTCTTTGAGCGTCTGGCCCAGGGTCTTTCCTGTCCTTCTGAGCAGCCATTTCTATTTGCCATTTCTAGCTTTCCTGTTTGCCGCATGGGCCTCTGCCGCCCCGCCCACCCGGCCGCCCCGCCCACCAGGCCGCCCCGCCCACACCCCTGTCGCCCCGCCCATCCCCGCCTGTCCTGCCCACTCCTTTGCCGTCCCGCCCACTCCTCTGCCGCCCCGCCCACCCGACCGCCCCGCCCACTCCCCTGTCGCCCCGCCCATACCCTTTAGCCCCGCCCACTCCCCTGCTGCCCCGCCCGCTCCGCCCACTCCTCAGCCGCCCCGCCCACCCCCGCCCACCCCGCCCACTCCTCGGCTGCCCCGCCCACCCCGGCCGCCCCGCCCACTCCTCTGCAGCCCACTCTGCCCCACACTACATTCACCCCACAGCAGACTGTGCCCACGCCTCCTGCCCCCAGAGCCTCTCTTGCCTACTCCTTCCCTCCTGCTTCCCAAGGGTGGCCTTAGGGCAGCAGCCTTTGTCTCTTTCCTCTCATGTCCTATTGTCCACCTCCAGCAGATAGGAACACGGGGACAATGGACAACAAACGCAGAAAATAGGAACAACAACAAAAAAAAAAAAGAGCAGATAATTTCCAAAGGACATTAAGCTCTATTCAGGGCGACAATCTCCAATCAACAAAATGAAAGGCACGGAGGGCTGGCCCCACAGGGACTGGCTGAAAGGCAGCCTGGTGGTGAGAGTGTTCCCGAGCTGGCTTCTCACACACCCCGTGGGAGGCACTCCTCAGCAACCGACTCCCTCAACATCTTCCTGGCAACCAGCCCGGCCCTTGGGGGGTCCAGACCGGACCCCACCCCAAGCCACAGGCTGTTCCACCTCCTTCTCCCGTTCCTCCTCCTCCGTGACAGGACTTGCTGAGGTTCCCTCACCAGGAATCAGAGAGGAACTGCTCTGTGTTACACTTAGCTAACAGAATTCTTTGGCAGACAAAATGCTGTCTGAGTCAGCCTCGAGAAATAATTAACCCTCCTGACGCTTCCTAGAGCAGGAAGGGGCTGGATGCTGAAGGCACAGGAGGAGCAGCGGCTGCCAGAGGCCTGGCCGACCCAGGCAACGTGGGGGACTTCCATCTGGCTCACGCCTGCTCTCTGGGGCTTAGACTGTGTTGTTGGAGGATGAAGAGCAGCCCCTTTGTGTGTGTGTGTGTGTGTGTGTGTGTGTGTGTGTGTGTGTGTGTGTGTGTCTATGTGGGTACCCGCAGAGGCCAGAGGCATCAGATCCCCTGAAGCTGGACTTATAGGCAGCTGTGAATCACCCAACATGGGTGCTGGGACCCAAACTACTGTCCTTTGCAAGGGCAGTACATGCTCTTAACCACTGAGCCACCTCTCTAGCCCCTCCACCTTATGTTTTGAAACCAGGGCTCCTTTCTGAACCTAGAACTTGCTTATTCTGCTGGACTGGGGGTCAACCTGCCTCCACCTCCCCAGCACTGAGACTACAGGTATGTACCACCAAACCCTGCCCTTTAACGTGGCTTCTGGAAGATCAACCTCAGGTCTTTGACTCCTGAGGCAATCACTTACCCGCTGAGCCAGCTCACCTTGTAGTTTTTGACATTATTCCTGGATACTTGGTTCTGCCAAGGGCCTTTTCATAGCAGGCAGATAAGCCAAGCAGGAAAGCCATGCAGAGGTGCTTAGGTGGATGACTAAATTTGTTTTAGCAAGTACCGAAGAGATGACACAGGGAAAACATGAAACCTGGGCCAGTTCTCGAGGAATCCACCACCCTGGTCATGTCACATGTCCAGTGTGAACGGGCAAAAGGTGTTTCCTTAAGCCTCAGCAGACTGCCTTTCACATTTGGTGTTGCTGAGGTGATAATGTGGCCTGTGGTTCGTGACGCATCTTCCTTCTAAGAAGCCTTCGGTTCCCTGCCAAGGTCTCTGTGAGCCTTGGGCAGATTCCCTTCTTCCATTTCCCTCTATTCCAAGGCCAACATTTCTCATCCTGTCACACAACCAGGAAAGTCATGACACAGCCTTCGGCCTGGCCTGCCAGGCACTTAGCCTGAGGTTTGCAGAGCCCAGGGGTAGTGCAGCCAACAGCCTGAAGCTCTAGATCTCTCCTGGAGCAGCTGGGTGTGGTGGTGCACACTCTGAATGCCAGCACTGGGAGGCAGAAGCAGGTGCATCTCTGGGAGGCCAGTTTGGTCTCCGTGGTGAGTTCCAGATTCAGAATTATGTAGTGGGACCCTGTCTCAGAAGGAGGAGGAGGAAGAGGAAGAAGAGAAGGAAGAAGAGGAAAGAGAAGGAGAAGAAAGAAGGAGGAGGAAGAAGAGAAAAGAAAAGAAAAAGGAGAAGAAAAGAAGAGGAGGAGGAAGAGGGAGGAGGAGGAGGAGGAGGAAGAAATCTCCATTGGCACATCCATCTTCTAGCACAGAACAATTGTATTGGGTTTTCTTATTTTGTTTCTGGTGTTGGTGATCTAACCCAGGGCATCACACCTTTCTCAGCACCCTTTCTAACACTGAGCTGTACCTGCACATCTCTCTGGGGGGGTCTCAGTTGTGCAGAGCACCCTTGGGAGAGGCAGCCCGAAGACTGTAAGAGGAGAGTAGGTCTGAAACTGGGGCTACTGTGTTGTGGGTTGGTGGTGGTAGTTTGTATAATCTCTCTCTCCCTCCCCCCCCCCCTCTCTCCCTCCCCCCTCCCCGAGGTACATGTGTGTGTGCTCTATTGCACTTGCCTGTACAGCAGGGTAGAGGCCAGAGGTTGATGTCTGTTTATCTCCCTCATTCACTCATTCCTCCACTGTTGACTTATTTACGTAGGTAGAGGGTCTCCCACTGAACCTGGAGCTCACCGGTTTGGCTCAGCTGGCTAGCTGAGCTCCAGGAATCCACCTGTCTCTGCTCCCCCCTAGTGCTGGGATTATGGATGTGGGTGCTACCGTGCCCAGGTTTTGACGTGGGTGCTGGGGATCCAAACTCAGGTCCCCATGCTTCATAGCAAGTACTGTACCTGCTGAACCATCTTCCCAGAATCCCTGCTTTAAAAAACAAAACAAAACAAAAAAAACAAAAAAACAAATAAACAAAAATACCCTATTGGGAGTTATAAGAAACCATTCTTGTATTAGGTCATGCTGGGCAGTGATGGCATACTCTTTTAGTCCCAAAGCAGACAGAGATGGATCTCTGTGAGTTCGAGGTCAGCCTTATCTACAGAGCAAGTTTCAGGACAGCCGGGGCTACACAGAGAAACTCTGTTTTGAAAAACAAACAAATAAACAAAAGGCCAAGGCTAGATTTGATCCAACCCATAGGTGCAGTTAGGTATCTCCTGTACCAGGTGAATCTACACAAGATCCAAATTTGGTAAAACATAAATGCCTTCCCCCCCCTCTCTTTTTCTTGATTTTGTTCTTAAATGCTTTAATCACAGACAAAATGAAGTCATCTCCAACAGGCCCCCAATGCCTCCAATGGCTCTGCCATGTACCAGCTGCGCAGTCTTAGGCTACATAACCTCCTCTGCGTGTCAGTAAAATGGGGAAGCTGCTGGAGCCTTTACAGAGTCCTGTGAATTGTAAATGAGTTAGGACAGGACAGGCACACGGGAAATCCACAGCACACGCCAGGCTGTTTATTTGTTAGGGAGAAAAACAAAACAAAACAAAAAACTCTGGGAAAACAGCAGCAAGTTTCAGTCTGTTGTATGTCCAAGATGATGAAATGCCCAGATGCGTCCGCTCAGCGGGGCAAGCCCCTAAAAGTCTGTATCCCACAACGCTGATGGCACAGGACGGCTGCCAGGTGAGAGCCAGCCGCCCTGGCCTTCACTCTGGGGCTTGAGCCCTGTCAGCTGGACTGACTGCTTCCCCTTCCTTCCCCCTGGGGCTTGGATGCTAGGGAAGAGGTTGCACTCACTCCCTCAGACAAGAGGATGTCCAGGTGACCCAGAGGTCAGGAGGGGCAAGTGAGAGGTGAGCCATAGAGAGGCTGTTGTTAGGTGGGCAAGGATCAAGCTACACCAAAGCCTTAGAGTCCCTGCTACGCATATGTGCCCTGCCCAATATAGCTCCTCTTTGGTCCAGGGGTGTGGCGATTGGTGGTGTGGCTGTGTTGGGCTCGAACTGAGGAAGGAGGTTGGATGTGCTTGTCCCATTCTGCCTCTTCAGCCCCAAAGGGTCACTGCGTCTCTACTTCGAGCCTGAGCGGCTGGGTAGTGGATGGAGCTTCATTTGAATTTGGAGAGAAGCAACCACAGATCCGATTTCAAGACGGTGCTCCTCATCACCCTGCTTCTTCTGGTCTTTTCTAATATCCGCCTAAACTGGAACCTCCCAGAGGGCTTTGGGGCGGGGGGCGGGGGCGGGGGACACTCAGCAGGACTCTGCGAGGACCACCTCAGCTCACACCCAATTTCTACCACCTGCCTGTGAAGGGCAGGGAAGCTGGAATCTGTGGGTGTCTCCAGGACAGACCTGGGTGTCTCCCTGACATCAGAAACAGACACTTGCTAGAATCCCACTAGAGCTCCACCAAGAAGGAAAAACTAAAACTAAAAAATCAACATTTCCCCCACAGGAGGCAGAATTTCCCTAAGCCAAAGAGAGCTAGGAACATTGAGAATTTGTAGACTTGTGCAAAGATTTCGCCCTGCCTGCAGGGGGCCTGCTTTTCTCCGGTCTAGCTGGACGAGGGGTCAAATCCTACTGCGTTCTGTAGAACCCCCTCTGGACTGTTGTTTTAAAGCCTTCATTGGTTACTTCCGGAAGAGTGGGCTGGAGGTGTAGCTCAGAGGGAAAGCATTTGTTGTCGAAAGCGAGGCCCTAGGCACAGCACGGCAAAGCAAAAAGCACTGGGAGCGGGCTAGGCAGTTGGGGTGGGGAGGACTTTTTAAACGGGCTGCAGCAGGGCATCCAATTCACAAGCAGAGAGACATATTTGAACTGGGGAGGTGCCTTTGTTGCCAAATCAGAAATACTGCTTTATTTTTATTTATGTATTTATTTATTTTTGAGACAAGAGTCTCTCTGTGTAGCCCTGGCTGTCCTGGAACTCACTCTGTAGTCCAGGCTAGCCTCAAACTCAGAGATCCACCTGTCTCTGCCTCCTGAGTGCTGGGATTAAAGGCGTGGGCCACCACCGCCCAGCTACATGACTTTATTTTTAATCACAGGTTCCTTCTCCCTCCCTGGACAGTGGAATCACAGTCATTCAGCTAGCATGGCAGTCTCAGCCCTTATCAGAACCCTCTTTATACATCTGGCCTCTGACAGTCTGACTCACGCCAGGCATCCCTATTTTAAGAGTAGCCAAGTATTTAAAGGAAGATGTATTTCTTCATCTCTAAAGCCAGCTACCTTTAGCTCCAGCTCTGACCAATGCCAACACACCATTAACACGATTTTGCATTTTAAACAACATACCAAGCTTTCAAAGAGTACTGATTGATGAGTAGTCATTAACAGCTAAGCAATCAGTTGCAAATTACCAATAATGGCTGCCATTTCCAGTGGAGTTTTTCTTTACTCCATTCTCTGTTTTGATGCTAACAAATATTTATTGACCTTCTTTTAGCATGGGTAGACTCAGATAAAAAGATATCCCACTTAAGTATTTACATTTAAGGCAGCTGTATGGGGCCTCTGAGGTGGTTTGGTAAGGCAAGGGTGCCTGCCACCAAGCCTGAGTTCCATCTCCGAGATCAGTGTGTTAGAAGGAGAGAATCTACTCATGAAAGTTGTCCTCTGGCCTACATATGTGTACTGTGATATGTAGGCTCACGCTGTTAAGATAAGTAACAAAAATATGATAAAGGGGCTGGAGAGATGGTTCAGTGATTAAGAGTACCTGCTGGTCTTGCAGACCGAGATTCAGCTCCCAGCATCCATATACCAACTCACAACCATCTGTAATTCCATTTCCAGGTGATCTGACTCCCTCTACTGGTGTTCTCAGGTACCAGGGACACACATGTCCCCCCCCATTCACACACATAAGGGTTTTTTTTTGGGGGGGAGTCTAGCCCTGACTGTCCTGGAACTCACTCTGTAGACTAGGCTGACTTCAAACTCAGATCAGCCTGCCTCTGCCTCTCAAGTGCTGAAATTAAAGGCATGTGCCACCACACATACACATAAATTTTAATATATATGCATATACCATGCACATATTGATATATATGTATATACTTACAACATTCATATATGATATATTGTAGCGGTAACGCCCGCATTACCGATACCCATTCTCCATGTCCGAGCAAAGGGCTGCGGATTAAAAATAGAGACAAGAGACAGCGAGTCATTCGCCATGGCTGAATGCCGAATGCCCTTTATTGAAAGAGGGAAGAAACCTTAAATACAGGCTTACAACACAAATGGAGGATCCTCGGAGGGCAAAAGTCCGCTACCAATGGTCTACATTCTAGACCCAATGTTCTACATTCTTGCATCTAAGTTGTTTACACCACATACAGGATGTAGGAACAAAGAACTTCAGCTCTCCGGTGATCCTTAGGTGAGAAGGAGACCGGCAGGGAATCTGAATAGGGAGGACATCTGGTCAAGGTCAGCAAGCAAGGCGGCAGCCACTCACAGTCGGGGGCCAGGGCCCATGGCGCCCACAATATATGTATATATATATCAGTTTTTAAGAAGCTATTTGTATTCTGGCTGGTGTAGTGATATGGCATGCACCCCAAAGGGGAGAAAAGCCCAAGGTGTCCATACAGTGACATGTTGATAAATGCCACTTCTGCAAAGATGAAGTGTCACACAGGACATGCAGGATGTTTGGCCTCAGTTGCTTGGGGTTGCCCACTACTTCCACTGCCCGTAGGGTGCCTTCCGGTGTTTCCGTGGTAGCCCATGTGAAACGACATCTGTGGAACACTGATATTGGTGCAGAGTTGAGACTCCGTGATAAAGGGCTTGCTTAGCACACTCAAGACCCTGCGCCTATTCCATCCTCAGCACTGTGGGGTGTGTGTGTGTGTGGGTGTTTGACATATTGATATCAGTTCTGTGTAAACATTATCTACAGCCATAGTTCAGGAAACATGCAGGGCTTCAGAACTGACTGGGCTTCAGGGGCAGAGCCACACTGTGAGTCACGGCACCAGACGGTGTCTGCTGTTGGTTCCAGATTTTATAGTTCCTCCCGCACATCCTTTTCCTACAACCAATGTGAATTAGCATCTTTGTAGACAGAAGGATCCCAGAGAGTCTGTTTAGGAAGAAAAAAAAAAATCCAAGCGTGCTCAAGCTTCATTTTCTCTACGAAGTTCCCCCTCAGATTTCCAAAACCGCCTTGTGCCTCCCCGCTACCTCCCAGCTTGCCTTGAGCGCCTGTCTGTCCATACCACTCATGTCTCATCCCAGCCAGCTCAGTGCGGACCACATAGCAAGCCCTCACTCGTGACAAATTAGCGGGCTGTTGAACGCACTTCAACAGCCTGCATGAGAGCAAATTAACTGAGCGTCCCTGGCCCCAGCACAGTTACTTAACCTCTCCGGACCTGTTTTGTCAACTGTATCTCACAATGTTGCTATGGGCATTAAACTCCTGTGCCCAGCACATCATGAACATGTAATGGATGTTAGCTACAGTTATCACCAATCCCAAGCATGCTCCAAACATGTTCACCAAGCAAAGGACAGAGCACGCCTATGGCAGAGAATCAGATGTCAAGGACACCCTGTAACACCGGGGCCCGGATGCACGGATGCTCTTTATGGTTTGTCTCTTGCAAGATCTCAAAGTCCTCTGGATGATCAGCAACAATTTTTTTTTCCACAGGAATTCTTTGACATAGGGTGACACAATCCACTGCTGTCAGTGTAGAGGGGACTGAAGGACCTGATCAAGGTTACTTACTTGCTGGCTCAACCACAGGCTAGGAATAGAAATTGGCTCCTGCAGCCCCCCTTTGTCTCAGCAGCTTCCTCCCTGTGCGGTTCTGGCAAAGATAAAGCACTCAGGAGTGACGGCCACTGGAGGGACGGTCAAAGAACCGCATCCGGGAGTCGCCGCTCAGCCTCAGCTGCCTTTCAAATCCATCCTCCCGCAAGAGGGTTTACCAGGGACCCGGGGATGCGGCTCAGTGCCAGAGAAGTCGATAACACGACAGCACCATGCTCCAGGCTCCCATCTGAACACACACACACACACACACACACACACACACACACACACACACACACACGCGGGAGGCTGGGCTGTCTCTCCAGCAGCATAACTGCCCCTCTGACTAGGACCCTCTGACCTCCTTCACCTAGGCTGCCAAGGAAACAGAGTCCGGTGTTTCTGGGGTGCCAAAGAAAGGCTCTGCCATACTCTTGACCTCAGTCAATGTCTGCATTCCCCCCCTCCCTCTCACCCCCCTCTCCCCCGTCACGGGAGTCACACAGCTCCTTGGCTGGGCCTTGGACGGAACCCACAACTCCCTCTACTGCTTCCAGAGCCGGAAAGCGTGCTCTGGAGCCAGGCCCCTGCCCGAGCATCCAGGGACTAAGTTGGCAACAGCTCTGTTGAGAGCTGCAAAAGCAGTCAAGTTCAGGGAAAAAACAGAAACCCTGAAGAGAAAACCCCCTAACGGAGCCATCGGAAGCCCAGCCTGGTGTGCACATGTGTGTTTGCAGACCTCCCTCTGCCCTGACTCTCAGGTTACTCCCAGCCTCTTGCTTTTACAATTAGAACAGTGAATTATTCATGGCGCACCATACTGCTTCCAGAGTCTCCCAGGAGCATGCAGAATGTTACCACCCAAGGAGTCTGCTGCCAAGTCGCTGGGACAATGGGTGTGGGAGACATAAGCAAGTGGACAGTGACCCAAGCTGGGGCTCCTAGCTTCACCAGTAGAGACAAAGGGAGAGTCTAAATGGCCTGAGTCCCTAGAGGCAGGGATCCAGAATGGTGCGGTGCGAAGTGTGAGAGCACAAAACCAACAATGGAGCCCAGCATGAGTTTCATTAGATTCAAGGAGCTATCAAAGGGAGGGATGCAGCCTAGCAGAACACTTGCCTTACCTGTATACAGTGTACGCAGCTTAAGCCCATGCCCTGGGACCTTACACAAAGTGGGGCTGGGAAGAGAGAAGCCTTTAACACTAGATGTACTTTTTGGTTTTTCTGATACAAGACCATATATATATATATATATATATATATACATACATACATATATGGCTGGGCCTCAAACTCACTGTGTAGCCAAGAGAGACCTAGACTTTCTGATACTGAGACAGCTTCCTGATCCTAGCAGATCCTGATCTGCCTCCACCTCCCGAGTGGTGGTAGGATTACAGGAGTGTGCCACCATGCCTCATTTATACTGTTTTGGGGATCAACTCCAGGGCTCCATGCATGCTGGGCAAGCACTCTACCAACTGAGTTACATCTCAAGCCCTGCCTTTTGATTTTGCATACCAGCAGGAAAACAAATTCGATCGCTGGCAAGATATATCCTCATTTCATAGACATTAAAATGTGCTCTTTACAATTGATAGCCTAGCTGGGCGATGGTGGAGCGCGCTTTTAATCCCAGTACTAGAGACGGAGGGCAGAGCAGGCAGAGCTCTGCATCCCAGGACAGCCAGAGCTACTTAGAGAAACCCTGTCTCAAACAAACAAACCAGTAAATGAATAATAGAATTGATAACATAGTATTATTAAATGAATCTCATGTTTATCGGGTTCTTGCTCTATGTTGCAAGACAGTTTCCTATGTCCCTGCCTCCTGTATCATTGATAACGAGGAAGAATAGCAGGGGTTAGATGGATTTAGTGTACGTGAGTATGATTTTTGATTTTTTTTTTTTTTTTTTTTTTTTTTTTTTTTTTTTTTTTTTTTTTTTGGTTTTTTCGAGACAGGGTTTCTCTGTGTAGCTTTGCACCTTTCCTGGAACTCACTCTGTAGCCCAGGCTGGCCTCGAACTCACCAAGATCTACCTTCCTCTGCCTAATCTCTTTAAAGGGATTGAAGGTGTGCGCCACCACCGCCCGGCGATTTTTGATTTTTGTCGAGACAAAGTCTTGCTATGTAGCTCAGGCTGGCCTCAAACTCTGGATCTGCCTCCTTAGTGCTGGGATTACAGAGTTTGCATCACCACACTTGGCTCAACTGTGTGTACATATGACTTATTTTAGGGTGACAATGTCAATTTCCCTCTCCTGTTTCCCATGTCTGCCAAACAATTTAGGTTCTTGTTTTTTTTTTTTTTTTTTTTTTTTTTTTTTTTTTTGTTGTTGTTGTTTTGTTTTGTTTTGTTTTGTTTTTTCAAGACAGGGTTTCTCTGTGTAGCTTTGAGCCTTTCCTGGAACTCGCTTTGGAGACCAGGCTGGCCTCGAACTCACAGAGATCCGCCTGCCTCTGCCTCCGAAGTGCTGGGATTAAAGGCGTGCGCCACCACTGCCCAGCTGCTTGTTTTTAAAGCTAGTCATGTATTAAACTCAGGTGCTGTATGCTAGCAGGTACTGTACCTCTGAGCTCGGAAGTCATGGAAAGAGATCTGGGGAAGCAGAAGGGAGGTGCCTTCCAGACTCCTTTTTACAAAATAAACATACCCAAGGCTGCACCAGGCTGGGTTATGGTAATGATTTTCGCAGTGGTCTGGGCACAGCACTGGACTTGACTCAGAAGGGCAGATCGATAAAAGATCTCAGGACTGAACAGATGCAGGAAGACAGGAAAACACAGAGCCTGGATGGCTCTTTAGTGACAGTGGGTAGACGACCACAGAGCTGGGAAGGACGCCAGCGTGAGACTTATAGGTAGAGCACAAACCGTTAAGGATTTGGGACTGTTTTAGGCTGGCAGTGAGCCATCATAATGTTTTTTAGCTTGGAAATAATTGACGTAAAGCAGTATTTTAGGGGAAAAATAAGAGCATTTCAGGAGTCGGGGAACGTCCAGAATCTTGAAAGATACACCAGCAGTTCCGTATGGGGTGAATTCGGTGGGAAGAGGTCCAGTGAAAAGGATTAATAACTGTTAAGATGAACATTGCTGCGTTCTATGTACAAGAAGGGGCCGTTCTGAGACCACAGTGGCGCAGGAATTGACCTCAATGACAGATTTGACTCAGTAGAAGAAAGAGCAGTGAGCGATGCTGAGAAGAGGAAGGTCAGACAAGGTGGGTCGGGGGTCATTCTTAAAGAAGCAACAGCTGGGCCAAGGGCTTCTGAGGTCATGGAGGAAAATGAGATTTAAAACTGGAAGAACTTTAGGAATTCAATTAATTGGAATTAATTGGAATTTTTAATTACGTTTAGTACTCATGTGCATGTATGCACAGAGCACATTCGGAGGCAGGAACAACTTGTGGATCAATCATCTCCTTCCACTCTGTGGGTTCCTGGGGATTGACCTCAGGTTATGGGGCTTGGTGGCAGGTGCCTTCACCTAATGAGCCATCTCCAGTTCTGAATTTATTTTTGAGACAAGATTGCACTAAGTAGCCCAGGCTGCATTGGACTCCCAAGTTTGGGGATTACGGGCATTAGCCAAAAGGCAGAACCAAGTGTGACTCTGCTTCTGGACAAGTTGCCAAATTGTAGGACACAGAGAAGTCAAAGCCGTCAGCCTCAGAACGCAGCACCTTCTGTGGGTCAAATATTTTCCTAATCCTTACACTTAAATGCTTGTCTTGTTTCCTAACTCAAATTTTCCAGATGAGCAGCATGCACATTGCTATTCTGTTTTCTTCTAATCTGTACCGTTTTGAGCTATGGAACTGATTTTCTTCAATTTATAAGACTCCTTAACCAATTGTTCTACAAATCTTCCCCAGGTAGCAGTGCAGCTCAGTGGTGGAGCACTTGCCTCGCATGAGTGAGGTCCCAGGCTCCATCCCCACTAGAATGAGTTCTATTTCTCTAGCTTCTCAGTTTGTGGTTTGTCTTCTTGCTACTCAGTCTTTATTCTCTAGGGGGTGCTGAGGGTGGAGTCTTGAACACGCTAGGCAAAGGCTTTACCCCTGAGCTACATCTCCTACTCTGATGGCTTTCGAAAATGATTAAAATGGGAAAAATAAATGACGGAAATGCCTAATCATCCATAAAATTTGAGAGAACACAGCCAGACATCATGGTACATACCTGTAATCGCAGCGCTCAGGAGGCTGGGCTTGAGCCACGAAACAGCTGAAAGAACAGTATGTTCAAGTAACATTTTCTGTTAGACTTCACAGTTGGCATGACTTAGTCATACTTGTCTCACCTATTTTCCCTTCTGTATTTGTGCTGACTTGTTTTAAAGAAAGTTCCACACCACGTGTAACTCTAAGCAGTGAGTCTAGAGGCATCAATCACATGGTGATGCCTCTGATCAAAACTGAAAATTTTTCTCATATCACCTAATAGATGATATTGGACATGCGGAGGTTTTAATAGTTTTTCTACGGGAAAACACAAATATACCATTGTCTAGCCTGGGATTATACTATCATGCCTTCTTATATGAGGTGGCCCAAGTATGATCTCATTACTGTCCAGGGAGCAGGCCCTTCTTCAGGATTCAGTTAGCCCTTTTCCATATCTGGGAGAGACACGAGACCTACTTTCTTCTGTAGCCCAGGCAGCTGCTTACCGAGTACAGCTCCAGTCACTCTGTCTCTGACACCTCCGTTGGAGAACGGCCATCACTCTAGAGAAGGAGTCTGTCTGCAGCTGGTATCACCAGCAACCACACCAGCACTTCCCTGGGGTTGGTGGGAATTCACACAGGAAGCTCCTCTTGTCCCTCAGGGAAGAGGGGGCAGAGTTGATTAGATTCAAGATGACTTGGGGGATGGGCTGAGGTTTTAATCCCTTCTTAAAATGAAGAAAACAAACACAAACTCATTTTTTTCTTTTTCTTCTGTGTGTGTGTGTGTGTGTGTGTGTGTGTGTGTGTGTGTGTGTGTGTGTTCTGTGACTCCCTTTACTCAGAACAAAAGAGTTTTGGGGTATCTCTTGATACTGGTTAACATGGCAAGAGACCCCACATCACTGGAATTAATGGGAAGACTGGAGCAGCCCTGGATAAGACACCAGTGAGGTAATGTCTGGTTTTTATTAAATATCCCAAGTAGATTACTCACTCTTGCTAGATAAGGGGTAAAGACCCTGTCATGTTTTAAACACAAATCCTGCTACAAACAGGGTCCCTGTGGGTTCTTATCCCATGGAGCCACCCTGATGCCAAGGCTGGTGACTTGGTTGGGTAAGTACTGGCCAGAGAGGAAGACCAGTTAGTTCTGTGATCTTTGCAAATTCCTTTTCATTAGGAACCCAGAGTATGATATGAGTCCCCCGAGAAGACCCATAGAAAGGTCCCTTTTCTCTGTCCCCAGGAGAAGGGCCAGTTGGAACAGCCAGGGAGCGCGCCCGGCCCACGGGGCTCTGCTTGGCAACGCTTGCCCTCTGGGCTTCTCCTTTTGTGCCCAGAGCAGTTTCTCCCATTCATGGCATCTTACAAGTTGCAAAGAGTTTCTTTGATGTTGGATCCTCACAAAAGCCTTGTAAACTACGCCAAGAACATGGAGGCTCACACCGACTAAGGCTTCAGGCTGGAACTCTAGCTGCATGCAGATCGGAAGCTCAGGGCTGTTCTACAACCACTGAAAAGAGGTCTACACCGTCCAATCTAGGGTAGCAAAGGCGTGGGGGGAGGGGGGCGGAATTGAGAAAACAACCAGTCGAATCTTCTGTAGAGAGATGTAGAGCATCAAGGGCATAAACGTAGGTATCGAGAGCCTCCCTACCCCAAGATGTCATCCCACATACTCCCCGGCTCTGTGGTGGGGCTCTGGAAGCCCCATTTCACATTTCATTCCTGGCAGATCTCCTGGCAGTGGTGGCAGACCCATGCGTGGGGATCAGTCACTGGCACAGACCCCGGGGCCTCCTGCCTGCACTTGGTAGACTCCACCTTGCTATTCTCTTGCTAGCCAGCCTTAGTCTGGTGGCGAACTCTGCACCTGAGCTTCCTCACCCCTTGCCAAGAAGTCTCCAGGACACGTGAAAGCAGCCTGGGAGATTGAGCAAGCATCAAGGGGCTCACCCCCTCTTTACCCAGCTTAGTTATAAGCTCTGGCTGTGTGCCGGGTTAGTCTTGCCGAGCTCCCAAGACACAGGAGGGCTAATAGGAGCCTGCTGCACAGCCGGGAGGGACATGGTTCTTTCTCAGAAATGCCTGTGTTCCTCATATCTGATGGCATCATCTATCCCCCAGGAGCAAAGCACACTTCTCTGTACCTTTTTTTTTTTCTGCTTTGGTCTCTAAGCTTTTTTTGTTTGTTTGTTTGTTTGTTTTTTGTTTTTTGTTTTTTGTTTTTCGAGACAGGGTTTCTCTGTGTAGCTTTGCGCCTTTCCTGGAACTCACTTGGTAGCCCAGGCTGGCCTCAAACTCAGAGATCCGCCTGGCTCTGCCTCCCAAGTGCTGGGATTAAAGGCGTGCGCCACCACCGCCCGGCATGAGTGTTTTAAAAAAATAAAAATAAATAAATAAAAAAAATAGTTAGAGTAAGTAAAAGGGGACAAAGTCCTAGCGGCTATTGTCAGTCAGACCCAAGTGCCTGACCTTGTTCCTCATCTCTCAGTCATCAGTGCGATGCACCCAAGGGATGGAGAAGTCAAGCTGTAACTGTGATTACCTGGAATGTTACGACTTACAGTTTACAATGTCTTTTAAAATCTGCAACTACATTGAAGATGTTATTTCTTCCGATTCTCACAATAAAACTGTGTCTGGGACAAAGGAGATGTAAACACTGGTTCTGGGTCCTCCCTCCCAATGAGGCTGGAATGTGGAAACGCTACTGTTTCTACAGAGGAGCAAGCCGGGGTCATGGGTATTCAAAATTCCAAATAAATACATTGCAGCTGACCCGAGACTCAGATACGGCTTTCCTGTCGTTCTTTGGAATCCTGGGGTCCTGGGATGTGAATGTGGCCGCCAGGCCTCTTCAGTGCTTTCCCCGGCTAGTCCTGCTATACCCCAGCTTCTCAAGCGTCTTGAGAACGCCCCACCCTCATTATTCATGGACTCGGTGCTAAGCATTTTAAATCCATCAACTAATGTGTTCCTCATAAAACACGGAGGTAGGGATCTGCATTTTTCCCGTTCTCGATGAGGAAACTGCAGTGGGCAGTGCTTAGGAGCTTGGTCCAAAGGGATGTCCTGTGAGCAGCAGAGGAAGGGAGGGGCTGAGCTCTCTCTGCCAGTGTGGCTGCTCCTGGGCCCTGAATCACTGCACCTCCATCTCCACATCTGTGCAAGTGCCTGCTTCTCAGACTTCAGTAAGTCCCTTGAAGGCGAGAACTTTTTTTTTTTTAAAAATCCTTATTCGTCAGCCCTAAGCCTGACATCTGGTACAGGGTAGAAGATCAGTAACTATCCACATCCACTGAAGAAATGCATGGGTGGCTAAGTGAGGAAGGAAGCTAAAAGAGATGGGTACCTGCTAAAGTTTACAATCCCAGAGCTGAGCTCAGGTTAGCTCAGTAGGCGAGCACTTGCTCGGCAAGGGGGCCATAGGTTCAAGCCCCAGCACTAAGTATGAAAAACAAAACAAACAAAAAAATCCCAGGGCTGAAGATGGAGCCTTGGTAGATGTCGCCCCAGAAGTTGGTGGAATACTTGCTTAGCAGGCAAGCAGTAGCATGTACCAATTGCTAGGTTCTGTCGCTGAGTGCTGCCACAGACGTTGCAGTTGTCGGGAGGTAGAAGCTGGGAGATCAGATGTTCAAGGCTAGTTTAGGTGCACACCTTTAATCCCAGCACTTGGGAGGCAGAGCCAGGTGGATCTCTGTGAGTTCAAGGCCAGCCTGGTCTACAGAGTGAGTTCTAGGACAACCAGAGCTGTTACATAGAGAAACCCTTTCTAGAAAAAAACCAACCCCCCCCCAAAAAAACCCACAAAACAAAACAAAACGAAACAAACAAAAACAAAAACAACAACAAAAACCCCAACAAACAAACAAATCCCTCCCCAAAACAAAGAAAAAGCTCAGAGCTTAATCGATGAAGTCTTTCTTCTGATTCTACTTAGGACATAAAACAACAACAAAAACAGATCCTAGGTTCCACTTGTGATTGGTTCCCCCACAGAGCTAGTCCCGGTGCTTGAGGACCAGGGCGGGGCAGGAAGTCCACCTGAGCTGTCTTCAGGCTCTGGAGCTACAATTCTGGGTCAGAGTTTAGAACAGCAAGTGCCCCCACCGAAACTGGAAATGAGACCCACAGCTTCTGTGCCGAGCTAGAATCAATGCTGAGGACTTCCCAGATCCCCTGAGGGACCAGCTGCTCAGTCTGGGACAAACCCAAAGCACATGCCCACAAAGGGCTGCAAACTGCAAATTGAGATCTAATATGAGCCATCTGGTCTGCTGAAATGGCCAACAGGAGGGACAGGGCCTGGAACCTTCCCAGAAGTGGGAAGTGATGACTCAGCTCAGAGAACAAAAGCTTCCGAGGAAACCCTTTGGAACAGGCCTCACGCAACCTTCCTGGGCAGCCAGAATTGGAGGGCGCTATCTAAAGGTGACCCCAGATGCAGAGTTGTAAAACTCGGGGTCCCTGAGCATGACTGTGGGTTAGGTAAATCTACGTTGCTTTGGAGAAGGAAACCCGTGGAGTTCAAGAACCATTCCAGCAGGCCGGTGGGAAGACTCCATGGGTAAGGGCACTTGCTGCCAAGCCTAATGACCCGAGTTTGACCCCTGGGACCCCCATGGTGGAAGGAGAGAACCAACTCCAGCAAGCTGTTCTCTGACCTTCATGTGTGTGGCATGACACCTGTGTACATGGACACACAAATACATTTTGAAAAAAGAATTTTTTTTAATAGAATCATTCTGCAGCCATCTAAGGAATGATGGGAAACTTCAGACTGGCTAGGGGCCGACAGCTTCACCTCACACGGGGACACTTTAGCCTTGGTGCGGGAGAAGAGCTTTCTGGTGTCTTCTAGACAGAGTCACTATTGCATGGGAGGCGTGTGGAGGGGGGGAGCAACCAATTACCAGGTCTAATTATCTGCCTCCAGCCACTTTCCTGGCAGCAATGGTCAAGGCTCTTGCCAAAACTCTGCGTCACCAAAACCTGGATCCAAAGAGGCCCAAGTCACAAGGGGAAGGCCCTGCATCCCAGAGCAGTCAGAAGGCTTCCCAACACCAAGACAGGGCACCAGAGGCCAACTCTGTGAGCTTCAGAGCAGCTCTACCCCGAGCTCGTCTAGTCCCGGCAAGTGCACGGAGAGAGACGGCGGTGCCAGCCTCTTGGAATGGCACCAGAAGATGACACAGCGTGATCAACACCCTTGCCCTGGCCCCCGTCACCGCACCCTAGGAAGTGAGAAGGCATCTGGAAGGCCTGTTTGTGCTTGTGGCGAGAGTTCCTTGGTCAGGGCTTGCTCAGAGCTGAGGCAGTGTGAGCCTCACAGCTGAGCGCAGCTGGAGCTGGGCCAGGGGCTGGCAGGGGCAAGCCAGTGTTCTCAGAGCCCCTTGGGGTGACCCCCCACCTCCTTGTCTTTCCAAGTAGTTCTTCTGCCTCTGCTCACAGCTTAGCCTGAGACCCGTTTAACATCTTCTGCTGGGATGGGGGAACTCACGCTTGGAGGGTGCCCAGAGCTGCTGGGGTCTTTTTGACTGGTACAAAAAAAAAATGGTTCAACTCTAAAAACCCAGTTGCCTCAGGGGCCTGAACTTGCTGAGCAAGGTTGTGGGAGAAAACAAGGGACCGTCCTTCAGGGCTCCAATCTTGCAGCCCCAAGGAGAGTATGCTGGGAAGTTATAGAAACTGGCTGACTTAAGGCTGGCTTGAGAACAGGTAATATTATGTGGGTGGGTTCAGAGGTTATAGCAATGGTTCTCAACCTTCCTAACGCTTCCACTCTTCAATACAGTTCGGCATGTTGTGGTGACCCCCAATACAATCATTTTTGTTGCTGCTTCATAACTATAATTTTTCTACTGTTGTGAATCATAATGTAAGCATCTTTGTGAAGATATCAAAGGAGTCGTGACCCACAGGGTGAGAACCACCAGGTCATAGGGTCTTCATTAATCCACGGACTTACTCCATCCTTGTAGAAGGAGGCTGAGATAGAGAAGGCAGGCTGTGCCATGAGAAACAAAACTAGACCTGTTTCACAAGCCTTACCCATACATGTAGACAGCCCCATGGATCTCAATGCATATGTTCAAGTCTACATCTCCAGGGCTACCGAATTTCTCTCAATCAGTGATTAAAAGGAATGTTCCCCTTAACACGTTGAGTGTGGGGTAGTTCCTCCATGCACTATCATCTTGGGCACTAGTGAATCCTTACTTACAGGACCGGACTGCGTTGGCACGGCCCTGGCTGATGGGTGATGTGCGGAAGCCAGAAGTGCCAAGGAGATGTAACTAAGGAATATCATAAATATAATTATTGAATGAATACTGTGAATGTAATCAGAGAATACCACAAATGTAATTAATATCATGAGTGTAATTAATGAATATCATGAGTGTAATTTAAAAAATATAAATAAATAAATAAATAAATAAATAAATAAATAAATAAATAAATAAATAAATAAGTGCCAAGGAGAGCAGCTGGGTGGAGAGGTTGACAAGGACAGAAGAGGGCTGGGGAACTGGGCACCGGGGCTCTCGGGGCTGAATGGGGAGACGACACAGCACAGAGCCGACCCACCATCATTCCACCCCCTTAACCTGTCCACGGGCCCACCCTGGTCAGGGAGAACCCAGTGGTAAGAGGCTTCAGCCCTTCTCTCCCTGTATTTCCTGCTTTGAAAGCCGCAGCCCTCCGTGCCCCGCATGCTGCATGCAGCCCCAGATGCTGCTGTGGGCCTCTGTGTGCTGCATGCTTGCAGCGCCAGATACCAGGCTGCTAGATACGCTGCTGCCTGGCCAGTCCCCTGCCTCAGAGCAGGGAGGTGGGAGGACCTTCCTCAGCTCAGTTCCAGCTCTCCCTGGCCATGCCAAGGCCCTCTTCCCTAAAGGGTTGTCTAGGCCAGTGAGGTCATCATGGTATTCCCAGGAACCCCGCCCCCTCACTAGCTGGGCCTGTTGCCCTGTGGTCCTGCTCACCCCTCCTCGTATCAGAAAGCCTGACCATTTGATATGGCATAACCCTCCTTTCCCTCCAGATTCCAGCTCCTTGTGCGGTGTGTGCAAATGACTCAGAAAAACCAACCGCTACCATGGCCATACTCTGTGCCCTGCCCCTCTCCCCTCAAACCCAAGAAAGCTCCTACACCAGGATGATGGCCGGGGAAGGGTCCACGGCCCTTTTGGATTGAATGACCAAAGACTAGACAGCTGGGAGCTATCAGGATTCCACAGACTCTGTTCTGCAGGCCACCCAGAGGGTTTCCACAGCTGAGTGGAGCCTGCTGCTGAGTAGAGATGTCATCTGATTCATTAATTAAAGCAAACACTGTTCATCCAATGCTCCCGGGCATGGTGTAAAAAAAAAGGAACCCAGAACATTTAACATTTGATAAAAATAGCCTTTGTCGGTGTCGAGGTAACTGAAGCTGTACTCAGTCCCACATTCCAGGAGCACCCTCCTCACCCTGTCCCCTGTTCCCACCTTCCCTCCCGTGCTGCTTTGTTGACAAGGGAATTCCTGCCAGAGTCTGCTAATTGGGTTAATGGAGTGCCTGTGCGATGCTCTGTCTCCCACAGCCCGGCCCACTCCGCTGGCCGCTTTCCGGGTACCTGCCTCTCACCGCTCCAGGACCGCTCATTCGCAACAACAGCTTCCATTGTCGGCCACATCTGGGACTTCGGGCTTTTAAGCGAAGCTCCCTAAGGCAGAGGACAGAAAATGCTGCTATTTTGGTTTGTGTGGCCTACAATGGGACCATTCTGCGGGGTTTCTGGGCAGTGCGGGGCTACCCGGGGAAAGGGGAAATCGGAGCTGAGCAGCGATGGGAGCCAGGCCAGAGAAGAAGAGGGAGGGGCTGAAGGGAGGTGACTGCCAGGGTCAAAGCCCGACCTTTTCTTCCAGCTCCTGGGATTTGAATTTCATCTTAATCAGATGCAGATGAAACCTTAGGGGCCCGAACCTCAGGAATCTCAGTGCCTCACCTTTGACCTCTGGTCTCTAGAACAAGCAGCTTGTACCAAAGGAGATAGCCCTAGGGTGGCCTTGCTGGTCTCTGAGATTTAGTCAGAAGCTCTTTGTGCTCAACACCGTTGAGAAAACACCAACCCCACACCTCCAAACAAGACAAAACAAAACACTCCAAGACTTTTCTCCTGTTGTTTTTGGGGGTGTGTTTAGTTCTGTTTGAAATCTGTTTCACTTAAAGGGATGATTACTTGTTCAAAAAAAATGTCAGCATTCTTGGGGTGGGACCCAAGATGAACAGCTGGAGGCAGCCTCCAGGACCCTGGGCGGCCACCTGGAGTGTCTGCTCCCTAGCGCCTTGGCGTGGATGCCCTGAAGGTTCGAAGCTGACTGCCCTCTTTATCACTCCTCTTCCCTGTCCCAGCCTCAACACACTCTCGAGGCAGCTCCAGGGTTCTGAGTGATGGATCCGGCTGGCTGCATAGTTCAGAAATAGAGAAATTGCCGATTCATGTACGAGACCCTGTGTTCTATCATCAGCACTAAAAAATAATAAATAAATAAAAACATGCCGGGCTTGTAATCCAGCCCTCAGCAGGCAGAGACAAGAGGATTGTCACAAGTTCCAGGCCAGCCAAGGACTACAAATGAAGACCTTGTCTCAAAAAAGAAAACAACAACAACAAAAACAACCAAACACACAAATAGCTCACCACTATCATAACAAAAACCAACCAATAAGTAAATAAAATCCAGAAACTATTGAATGTGTGTCTTTGGAGATCCGTATTGTGCAGCTTCCCAGAAGTATAAACTTGTTCTGGCCCTTTGTAAATGCATTGATAATTTATATTGTCCTGGCTCTTGATTGGTCGACCTCCGGAGTCGCCCAAACACCTGGGCAGGCATTAACTGTTCCGTCTTCTGCGGAACCATCGGTGTTGTGCGCCCCCTTGTGGAGGCGCCCCATCAATGCACATTTCGACTTCCAGGTAAATTTGACTGACCATCTCACCCATCTGCGCTCTGCTCACATTAGCTTGTGAGCGTCTGTCTGGTGCACCTCTTTGCATTCTCCGAAGCTCATCTACTTGGATGGATGGCAGGCCCAGGAATAAGGCGCTCAATAAGTAATTAATACCGGATTGGGAATTCTTGGCTAAGGCTTTCTGGTGAAAAGAAGTGTCGGGATTGGTGGTTGGGTGACTAAGGAAAGCCAATGACGAGACAGGACAGCATATAAATGTCTGTGTGTGCACAAAGGGCCAAGAGAAGGTTGAGGAGTTTGTGCTTCTAGGCTGATCTCCGTGGATCCACATTCAGTAGTTCCTGGATTTTTGAGCAAAAGGCAAACACCTTCCAGCTAAGCCGGGTTCCTGCTGCTTGGAGCCTGGTCCAAGGGCTGCAATCTGTGCCAGCGCTTGGCTTGGGTCTGCTGCACAGCACTGCCCTCCTCTGGACACGGAGCCAAGGCTCGCTAAGTCCTGCTGCTCCGGGCCTCTCTCAGGTTTCCTTCCCTCCTTCCCTGGGACAACAGTGTCCCAGACAAACAGGTTTTTCAGCTGGCTTCTCATAGCAGGTGTTTACCTGGCCTGCCTGGCTTTGAATCCATGAAACCTGGGAAGGTGGGAGAACAAAGTCTTCCTTGACTGCTGCTGGCACACAGTGGGCTCTATAAATATTTAATTCGGGAAAATAAACATAGCCACACACATTCTTGGCATGCCGGCTGCACTTGGGACTATTGTAATGCCCATTAGAGGAAGAATTCACTGAAGGATCCACACCTGTTCTTAGTCTAGGACAGTCAGAGCCCTGTTTGTGGGAGACAGAGAAACCATGGAAAAAGAGGGACAGAAGTTCCAGCAGAAGAAAAGAGCCCAGAAATGGTCATTCCACTCCAAAAACAATGGAGACTTTTTTCTCTTTTGTAATACTTGAGTGAAACTCAAGACCTCGTGTATACTGGGCAAGTGGTCTGCTTGTGAGCCACAGTCCTGACCCCGCCTCACACCTTACGGAGAAGAAGAGCCCTTTCCTTTGCTCTCTTACCAGCAATAGTAGTGATTGTTCCTGTTGCTGAGATAAAATACCATGACAGAAGCAACTAAGGAAAAAGGGAAGGCATTAGGTTGGCTCACAGCTCCTGTGTTTGGTCCATCCCGGCAGGGAAGTCAATGTGGCAGAGGCCTGAGGTGACTGGTGGTTGCCAGATTATTTGATCACACTGTGTGAAGATGTGTCTGTCCTTTCTCACCTGTGTAAAGCACCTTCTGATTGGTTTAGTAAAGAGCTGAATGGCCAATAGCTAGGCAGGAGAGGATAGGCAGGACTTCCGGGGAGAGAGGAACTAGGGATAAGAATCTGAGAGGTGGGAATTGGCCAGCAAGATGCAGAGGAAGTTCGATGTACTGTACTGAGGAAAGATTATAAGCCACTTGGCAGAACACAGATTAATACAAATAGGTTAATTTAAGTTATAAGAGCTCATTGGGGGCTGGAGAGATGGCTCAGCCATTAAAGACTAGGCTCACAACCAAAAATATAAGAACTCGTTGGGAACAAGCCTAAGCTAAGGCCAAGCTTTCATAATAAGTCTCCATGCCATTATTTGGGAGCTGGCAGTCCAAAGAAAGTCCAACTACAGCTGGGCACATCACATCCGCAGTCAGAAAGCAGAAAATAATGAGTGTTCATGAGCTTCTCACTTTGTCTTTTTGGTGTTTGTTTTGTTTTGAGATAGAGTCTCTCTCTATAGTCCTGGCTGTCCTAGAACTCACTCTGTAGACCAGGCTGGCTTCAAACTCACAGAGATCTGCCTGCCTCTGCTTCCTGAGTGCTGGAGATTTAAGGTGAGTACTATCACACCTGGCATGCTTTGTCCCTTTCATACAGTCTGGGGGCCTAGCCTAGGGAATGATGCTGTCCACAGTTGTTGGGTCTTCCCACCTCAATCAATCTAGTAAATATAAACCCCCACAGGCATCCCCAGGGCCTGTCTCCCAAGTGGTTCTAGATCTATCTCATCAGGTTCACAATTGAGATTAGCTATCATACCTGCCACTGAAGCTTTTTGGTAAATGACAGGGAACTAAAGATAAGTGGCGGATGAAGCCAGGTCTACCAACTCTTGGGATCAGAATGCTCTAGCCCTTGCTGTGGCAAACTTGTTATCTCCATGGATAGGCATTTGTAATCTTCCCTTCTTGTGTCTGCTCCTGGCCTCATTAGTCTTAAAGCCCTCTGCTCAGTACAATGACTGGCTTATAAGAGGCATGCGACTCACAGTTACTGAATTCCTGGCTGGCCAATATCGTGCATGAGTGATAACAAATTGCCAATGGTAATAAATCTTAAGGAAACGGGTATTACATTTTTGGCTTAGACATTATGATTTGCTGAGAAACTGTTTTTGTCTCTCAAATTCAATTCTGGGACTAGCCCAGGACCTGGCATATTTGGATATATGAACCTCAAGCTCAGAGAAGAGGTCTAGACCCACTACTAATCCACACATCCTACAGCATGTATGTGGTAATATGTGGTAGTAAAAACTTCAAGGACATCATTTAGGGAGAACTTGAGGGGGTGAAAACCAGTGACTGGTACCTTGGGATTCCAATGCCTAGGGGAGGCAGAGGCTATCGTGGAACCCGGGCAATTTTCCACGAGGGCAAGGCTGAACCCTGGAGCAGACATGACCATATTATGGAAACATGGCAAGGTAATTTCAGGATACAGGTAGGAATCACAACAATATGCAGGTGGCATTTTCTTTGGGCCATCAACCAGCTCCCAAATAAAGACACAGAGACTTATTATTAACTATGAATGCTTGGCCTTAGCTTAGGCTTGTCCCACTAGCTCTTTTAACTTAACTTAACCTGTTTCTATTCATCTATGTTTGGCCTCAGGGCTTTTTACCTTTTTTTCATTCTGTGTGTCCTACTTTTCTGCTTCCTCTGTGTATAGCTAGCTGGCCTCTGCGGTTTCCCTGTCAATCCCCCTTTCTTTCCTCTTTTTTCAGCCTAAATTCCTCCTCCTATTTACTCTCCCTGCCTGGAAGCTCTGCCTATACCTCTTCTCTCGCCATTGGCTGTTCAGCTTTTTATTGGACCAATCAGGTGCCTAGGCAGGCAAGGTAAAACAGTAAGACATCTTTTTTTTTTTTTTCGTTTTTTGAGACAGGGTTTCTCTGTGTAGCTTTGGCGCCTTCCCTGGAACTCACTCTGTAGCCCAGGCTGGCCTCAAACTCACAGAGATCTGCCTGGCTCTGCCTCCCGAGTGCTGGGATTAAAGGCGTGTGCCACCACTGTCTAGCTCAGTAACACATTTTTACATAATTAAACAAATGCAACACATCTTTGCATAATCAAACAAATATCCTGCAACAATATTAACTACAAAGAAGAAAGGAAGCCCTGTGCTGGGTATAAGAGCCCATTATCACTGGAGTAAGGGGGTAGGTAGGGATCATAACTACAGGTAACTGGTGACTTTGGTCAGGAATAGCCTATAAGCCTAACGTGAATGAATTTCCTAGAAATTCATTGCCATTGGGTTGGATCATGTAGAATGTTGATGGAATAAAAGAAGAGAGCTTGCAAAATTATACCCCAAAACTCAAGAGGAGAGGCGGGGGGGACCTTGGTTACCTGTTAGGGTCTAGAGGTGCTTGTGATGGTAAATCTGTATTGTCAATTAGGCTGGGTTTAGAATCACATAGAAACACACTCCTGGGTATGATTATGAGGGTGTTTTCAGGGAAGAACCTCTTTGAACGTGGGTGGCTTCATTCCATAGGCTGTAGTCTTGGGTGAATAAAAAGGAAGGAGCTAGCTGAACACCAGCATGCATCTGCCTTTGTTTCCTGATCATGGGCATCCCATGAGCAGCTGCCTCACCCTCCCGTTGCCATGACTCCCCTAGCATGATGGACTGTGTCCTCAAATCCTGAGCCAAAACAGACTTTTCCTTCTTCAAGTTGCCTTTCTCAGGTATTTTTTCACAGTCAAGGAGAAACTGAATAGTGATTGAAAGTGGGTTTCTCATGCGTCTCAGTGGAAGGAGAGATGGAGATCTCCGAGAGGCGCAGGGAGTAGGCCCTTGGGGCTTGCAGGAACGGAGCTCTCTCTCAACTCTGAGCGGGTGACCCCACGATGCTAGACCCTGTAGCATGACCACAGTTGGAGGCATGAGTAGGACTTGGTGAGGTTTAACCCAAACAGCTTCAGATAGTCTATTATTTTGTGGAGGGGTTTTAAAATAAACCCACCCCCCTGGATTCATACAAGGATGAAATCTGGACAAAGTAAGGTCAAGCTTGAGGCTTCATATACCCTGGGAGTCAATGATGGCTCTGATCGCCTGTGCCCAGAATACGGTATTCTGAGATTGATAACGAGCCTCAGAATTTAATAAGGGAGGAGTCAGCCCAGAGAAAAGATGTACCGTAAAGACCTCTGAAAGAGTGGAGAGGAGTGGTTGTCTTGGGGGTACTTTGGGATCTTAAGGGTGAGATTGGAAGGAAAGTGGGCCAAGACTATTGAGCTTTCAGCGTGAGCTTGGTGAGAAATTACTTAAGAGTTAGATTAGCCCTCTCAACCCTTGCAGACGATTGAAGATGCCAGGTGGTAGGAACATATTGGAAATGAAATCTGGGCCATCATCAGACTCTAGAGACTGGAAAAGCCCAAAGCAAGAATCAATGAGTTCGGTGAGGATGCTGGCTACCTCTGAGGTTCTTTCTTCTTGGTGGGAAATGCCTTTATCTTCCTAGAGAAGACGTCCAGTAGACATCTGCATCCCTTGCATGGGTGCGCGTAAATAAAATCTTACTTCTCCCATCATAGCTTTGCTGCACAGAAGTCGAAGGGGCGAGCCGGGCGGTGGTGGCGCACGCCTTTAATCCCAGCACTCGGGAGGCAGCCAGGCGGATCTCTGTGAGTTCAAGGCCAGCCTGGTCTACCAAGTGAGTTCCAGGAAAGGCGCAAAGCTACACAGAGAAACCCTGTCTCGAAAAACCAAAAAAAAAAAAAAAAAAAAAAAAAAGAAAGAAAGAAAGAAAGAAAGAAAGAAAAAGAAAAAGAAAAAAAAGAAGTCGAAGGTGAACAGGTTTGAGGACCCCCTCTGGATTGGCTTGACAACAGGTAAGACAGGCTTTAGAATTGTATCCCAATGTCTAAGGAACACTGTGTCGGTAAAGTCAGGCTCAATCAGAATTTGAGAGATTCAGCCCTCAAATGTATGGCCTAATAAGAACTACTAAGGGCCTTTTGCTGGGAGGATCCAGGGAGCAATAGCTTGATTTCAGGGCTTTGTAACTGTGCCTCCTGAGCGGTTGTGAAGCCCTGATCTAAAGCCTTTTGAAGGATACATTTTAGACATGGGAGAGTGGTATTGGGAGTGTAGGTGACCTGACGTGGGGCCTTAGCTACCCTTTTAGCCTGTTGATCTGCTTGGTTGTTCCCATGCGAGGTGCCAGAGTGGTCTTTTTGGTGGGTCTTGTGATGTATGATGGCCATCTGAGTTAGAAGCTAGGTGGCATCTAGAAGAGTCCAAATCCCAGGAGCATGTTTAACCAAGGTATTACAGTCAGTGAGGAAGTCCCGTTCTCTCCAGATAGCTGTGGTTGTGAGTCACATAGAAATTACAGGCTGAATCTGTGTAACTATGTCTCATTCTTGCCCCCAGCCAGAGGGCTCTGGTGAGGGTAATTAGTTCTGCTCTTGGGGTGGATGTGGAATTACTCAGAATGCTGCAGATTCTCTGCCCTCTATGAAGTTCACTATTGTATATTGAAAGTCTATGCCTTACGTCCATCAACTGCTACTGTTCATGAACCAGGCAGGTAGCCTCAGCTTGGGGAAGTGGGGAAGCATGTGCGTCTGGGCTAGTACAGTAGGCAGGTTGACTGTTCCTCATGGGGATGTTATAGACACGCCTCGAGATTCGGGTACTAGGTCCTCTCCTCGCTGCTCTGATACAGTGTCTGACAGAAAGCTACCTAAGGATGGACAAGCTTATCTGGGCTCAGTTTGGGGTACAGGAATGTGAGGTGGCTGGTCACGCTGCATCCAGTCAGGAAGCAGAGAGATAAATACTGGTGCTCCGCTCACTTTCTCCTTTTCACACACTCCAGGACCCTAGCCTGTGGGATGGAGTTGCTCACGTTTCAGATGGCTCTTCCCGCCCCAATTTCCTCATCTAGAAACTCTCTCACAAATGGTAGTTTGTCAACTAGTTGATTTAGATCCTGTCAAATTGAAAATCAATATCACAGTAAGATTTGACGGTAGGATTATAAGATTTAAAGTTTGGCCAGATTTTTTGTTTGTCTGTTTAAGTTTTTTTTTTGTTTTTGTTGTTGTTGTTGTTAATTTTTTTTTGGTGTTTGAAGACAGGGTTTCACTGTGTCCTGGAACTTGCTTGCACTGTAGACCAGGTTGCCCTTGAACTCACAGAGATCCTCCTGGCTCTGCCTCCCGAGTGCTGGGATTAAAGGCGTGTGCCACTACCACCTGGCAGCAAGGTTTTATAGGAAGCTCCCAAGGGTGGTGTTGTTGACTCTGCCAGGCAGAGGTGTGCAACTGTAGAGGACTTCAAAGTTTGGATCAGACACCCGATGCTCCGCTCTGCCTTTTCACTCACATACATGTGCAAGGGAGGGTTTAGCAAGACCAGGAGAGCTAGTGCGGGGACAAATCTAAGGGATCCAGGGCATTAGAGGGGAATATGATTAAAATACATTATGTACATGTTTGAAGATGTCATAATGAAACCCACTGTTATGTATACCACTAAAAAAATTTTTTTTAAAGACAAACTGTCTTCCCTGAGGGTCATTCACTGGACTTTATCTTTTGCTTCTGTTCTTTATGGCTCCCAACATATATGTCCCTTGTACTAATTTGTGGGTCCCTACCTCAGAGCCTTCTTCTGTATCTAATCCCTTTTTATTTATTTATTTATTTATTTATTTATTTATTTATTTATTTATTTATTTATTATGTACACAGAAGAGGGTGCCAGATCTCATTACAGATGGTTGTGAGTCACCATGTGGGTGCTGGGGAATTGAACTCAGGACCTCTGGAAGAGCAGCCAGTGCTCCTAACCTCTGAGCCATCTCTCCAGCCCCTAATCCCTTCTTATTCATGTGTGACTTTAGCCTTTGTATCGATAAGTAACAACCCAGGCTTTCTGGGAACCTGAAATGTAAAACCCTAAAATCTGAGGTCCTCAAATATCCCCCCCCCCCCATTAGGTTGACTTCAGATATCCTTGAAGTTTCATGTTAACCCTCCCCCCATGCCACTCCCCACCCCCTGCACACAAAAGTAAGTAATGACTACCCATTTAGCCTGGATGCCATGATGGTCTCTTGCTAGGATCATCATCATTCATATGTATTTGCTATTTATTTAGCCACAGGGTCTTGATAATTAGCCCAGTTTGGCCTTGGGTTCACCAAATAGCCTGGTCTGCCCTCAAACTCATGACATAAAAATCTGTCTGGTTTTGGTGGCCCAGTCCCAGCTGCTCAAGAGGTTGAGGCAGAGAATCATTCCTGTCTGGGCAACAGAGAGAGAGATTATGTTTAAAACAAATAAATGAAGGAACAAAAAAGAAAGAAAAAAAGGTAGGGAAGAGGGAAGCCAAGATGGGAGAGAGAGAAAGTTGGGGTTATAACTGAGTGGTAGAGACCTTGCCTAGTGTGTGTACTGTAAACCCTAACCAACAACAACAAAACTGTTCAACAGACAGGGGAAAGTAACATGTAGTAAAAGAAAGCATATTTGTGGGACCAGGCATGAGGGTAGAGGAAATAAGTATAAGGAAGCATGAAGATTTCTGGAGGTGAGAAATGTCTCATACATTGATTGTGGCATTAGGCATGTAGGCATATGCTCTGTGGGCATGTAATGTGTGTTTATGTATTCTTTCAAATTTCATGAATGTATATAGTTAAAACCGATGTTTACTGCACATAAAATACCCCCGATAAAATTTTATTTATTTATTTAGGTTTTTCGAGACAGGGTTTCTCTGTGTAGTTTTGTACCTTTCCTGGATCTCGCTCTGTAGACCAGGCTGGCCTTGAACTCACAAAGATCCACCTGCCTCTGCTTCCCAAAAGTTTATTTTAAAAGCTACCCTGGGTGGTGGTGGTGGTGGTGGCGGCGGCGGCGGCGGCGGCGGCGGCGGCGGCGGCGGCGGCGGCGGCGGCGGCGGCGGCGGCGGCACACGCCTTTAATCTCAGCACTCAGGAGGCAGAGGTAAGTGGATCTCTGTAAGTTCGAGGCCAGCCTGGGCTACAGAGTGAGTTCAAGGCACAAAGCTACACAGAGAAACCCTGTCTCGAAAAACAAAAAACAAAAAACAAACAAACAAAAAAAAAAGCTATCCTGTGTCACACATTGCCTGGAGGAAATGGTTCAAATTTCTTTTTTCTTTTTTTAAATTAATTTATTTTATGGGTGTGGGTGTTTTGTCTGCATATATGTTTGTGCGGCACCTGTGTGCCTGGTGCCTGTGGAAGCCAGAAAAGGTGTTGGATTCTCTGGAACTGGAGTTGCAGACAGATGTGGATGCTGGGAATTGAACTCAGGTCCTCTGGATGAGCAGCAAGTGCTCTTAACCTCTGAGCCACCTCTCCAGCCCAGGCTCGAATGTCTTATCCTGGCAGATGCCACGACGTGGCTTTCTTCGCTCCTTGCTTCTTCTCTTGCTCCATTCCCTAAGCACTGTTCATATTAAGCACACCGCGGCTCTAACATGTGCTTAGGTGTTCAGCCCTTCCCTGCTCACCTGCTACGTTTTGGCTCCATGTAGCCAGTACAAAAACTCTACCACAGAAGGTTTTTGTTTACACTCCTGTTACGTTTCCCCAACTCCTTGATTAGGCTGTGAGTGTGACAGCTGGGCCTCGTCATCACCACGCCTCTAACTTGGACGCCGCCGCCGGGTCACAGAGCTGCGCTGTCACCAATCACAGCCGGGAAAGAAGGCAGAGGCGCAGACACGACCCCTCCAGCCCTGCAGGCGGCGCTGTGGCAGCCGCCACCCTCTCCCCGGCTCCGGACGGCTCCAAGCGGAGGCACCGCCCCCTGGGAGCATGCCTCCTGCCCATTGGACCGGCGCGGCCGAGGCCGACCAATGGCGTGGGCGCTAGCGGCCTCCCTCTTTCCGCCGCCGCCGCAGCCCCGCGCCGTGGGCGGTTGCAGGAGGCGGTGGGCTGCCGGTGGGCCGCGCTGGTTTCCCCTCCGTGGCCTCGTCTCTCGCTGCCCGAAGCCGCGATGCCTCAGTTCCAGACCTGGGAGGAGTTCAGCCGCGCGGCCGAGAAGCTCTACCTCGCCGATCCCATGAAGGTGAGTCGCTGGCGGGACGGCCCCGGGGCTGGGGTCTTCTCTGCCTTGGCTGCGCCGTTAGCACGTCCGGGAAGCAACGTCCGCCCTCGAGCCTCACCGCGCCCTCCGTCTCCTCCCGGCTGACCCGGGGGCCCCGACAGCATCCCTAGGCAGAGCCTTTTCCGCAGCGGCGGACTCCACGGCGGCCTCCCCCGAGGGAACCCCTAACTTCCGCCTTGGCTTTGGTTGGTTTACGTGTCGCTGAGGCTGGGGCTCCTCCCCCTGCGCCTTCTCTTTCCTGTCCGTCACTTATTTGGTGCCCCTTTCTCTTCCCCAGAGGCGTTTATACAGTGGTGATAATGTTATGGCCCCCACTCAGACAGCCTTGGAAGGGCCCCGGTCGGGACTCACCTGCCCCACTCCCCAGGATAATGGGGATTCTTAGACTTTCCTGTGGGTCAGTGATCGCTTTGAAACCCTGAGAATCTTGCACTTAAAACTCTGGCAGAAGTGTTCCTTATACCTCAGGCAGAAGTGTTTGCAAACGGCTTCTTTCCCCAAAGCAAATCTCCCCATTCCCATCTCACCAATTCAGAATAGGTTCTGTGAGAGACACAGAGGTAAATTTCACCATCCCTTAAGGATTGTTGAAGGTGCGGTAGATACATGTATTATGAATATACCCACGGGAGAAAAAAGAAAATGAGAAGTAACTAACAGATCTCAAGAACCGGGGCTCGGGGCTTACTGTATGCCTTTTGTTTGTTTGTTTTTCTAGACAGGGTTTCTCAGTGTAGCTTTGCGCCTTTCCTGGATCTCGCTCTGTAGTCCAGGCTGGCCTCGAACTCACAAAGATCCTTCTGGCACTGCCTCCCGAGGGCTGGGATTAAAGGCGTGCGCCACCACCGCCCTGCTCTGTATGCCATTTCTAATGACCCACATATAACACGAACTGTTTTTAGAGCTCTATATCGGGGCTGGGGAGGTGCTTAGCATGCAGAACTCACATAGAGATGGAAAGAAAGAACCAGCTCCCCAAAGTTGTCCTCTAACCAAACACTCGCCCAAAATAATAGTACTAAGTAAAAAAAATTTAAAAATACATTGGTGCTGGAAACTTGGTTTTTGTTTGTTTGTTCAGAGACAGGGTTTCTCTGTGTAGCCTTGGCTGTCCTGGAACTTGCTCTGTAGACCAGGCTGGCCTAGAAATCACAGAGATGCTACTTCTGCCTCCCAAGTGCTAGGATTAAAGACCTTCACCAACATCACCCGGCTGGTGCTGGCAACTTGTAATAGCAGTACTTACTACAGGTATTTTTTTTTTTTTTTTAAATAAAGAGCATCTTTAAAAAAGATTATTTCATTAATTATTATGTATATCAGTGTTTTGCCAGCATGGTGCCTACAGAGTCAAAAGAAGGCATTAAATCCCCTGGATCTGGAGTTGGGGATGGTTGTGAGCCACCATACGAGTGCTGGGAACCAAACCTGTGTCCAGCCGCAGCAAGATAAGTTGCTATTATAATAATAAGTGGTCTTTGACCCAGGAAGGGAATGGTGGTGTATACCTGTAATCCCAGCATTCAGGAAGCTGAAGAAAGGAGAAGAGAGAATTTGAGGTCAGATTAGGCTACACAATAAGATCCTGTTTTAGGGAGAGAGGAAGAAGAGGAAGAAGTGCGTTAGAAGGAAAAGAAGAAGGGAGGGGGAGGAGGAGGAGGAGGAGGAATGAGCCGGAACAATAGAAGACCTGAATAGACAGTAGACATTTTGATCCATCCTTGTTTATTTTTAAGACATCCTCTTCCCACCTGCCCAGATGGGCCTCTTTAACTTACTATGTAGTTGAGAATGATCTTGAACTCTGGATCTTCCTAGTCTAGCTCCCCCATCCATCCCCTTCTGTATTTTTTTGAGAAGAGGTATTGCTGTGTTAAGCCCAAATTGCCCTTGAACTGAAGGTCCTCTGCAGCAGCCTGTTGCTGGAATTACAGGCTTGTGCCACCATTCCTGGCTTTTCATGGTGCCAATGGTTGTAATTTCATTTCTGTTGCTATGACAACACCCCTGACAGACAGCAGTACAGGGGAGGAAGGGCTAATTGGGCTTACCATTCCAGTTAAAGTCTAGTATTGAGGGACGTCAAGGCAGGAACTTGAAAGCATTACAACCATAGTCAAGAGCAGAGAGAAGTGAATGGAAAACCAGGCTGCCTGCTTGCTTGTGTCCCCTGGTTCTTAGCTGGCTGGCTCTGCTCCTACAGTTCAGGGCCCAGTAAACAGTCCCACATGCCCACAGGCCAACCTGATCTAGATAATCCTCTTCCAGGCTCCCTTCTAAGATGAGATTTAAAACTAATTATTCTGTTATTCTTAAATTGACATTAATAGTTCGTCAGTTTTATTTACAAAGTGATAATAAATAGTGAAATAGATTAGGTATTTTTGAAATGGCAGTTTGTGATGGTGGCTTCTGGTATCGACCTGGTTCATGTTCCTTCCCCTTGCCATTTCCTCAGTTGAGCAACGTGCTGTAGGGTGGTACGGGATTCTGTCCAGAAGGGCCTGATACCGACAATAGTATAATTTTTTAATTTAGTGAAAGAGTGGGGAAGAATATACCAGCACCCAGAGTGGCTATATTTTTAGGAATGTGGTGGCAGTTGTAGGGAACATGAAAATAGAAGTGACAGGAAGTGGTGGTGATGAAAGCATGTCTAGAACAGATAGAAAGTGGTGGTGAAAGCATGTCTAGAACAGACAGGAAGTGGTGGTGAAAGCATGTCTAGAACAGATAGGAAGTGGTGGTGATGAAGACATGTTTAGAACAGACAGGAAGTGGTGGTGAAAGCATGTCTAGAACAGACAGGAAGTGGTGGTGATGAAGACATGTCTAGAACAGACAGGAAGGGAAGAACCTTGCATTTCTACCTAGCTAGAAAATCCTAGTGGCCTATGGACTTCTGCTTCCTCGTAGCCTTCTGCTAGGTTTTCACTTTTCCCCTGACTGGAGAGGGATGTAGAGCATGAACCGCATTCTCAAGTTCCAAGATGATTTGCTCTGAGAGCTTAAGCTCAAGTACAGACCCTGGCTCTGAACCCCAGCCCTTCTGACCCTTGAAGGACTAAAGAAGACAGCTTGTCAGGTCTCGGAAGTGTTTGCTAAGATTGCGCCTTCTCTCCCCAGCACATTTCCTGTGGAGCCCATACATGTCTCCTCATCCTTTACCACACTGACCTGCATGGCTTGAGCGGAAATGCTGTTGCTGGTGGACTGAGAAAGAGCCTCTTAGTTGGGTCTGTCTTCCTTTTAGACCCTCCTTCACATTCCTGCCGTAGCTGTCTGAAAATAGAGACACTGAAATGTCCTGTGCTTAAAACCAGTTCTTCATTGATTATTGAATAAAGTTCCAAATTCCCAGCTCACTGTCTTGACTCAATCATACCCCAACCCTCACCCCATAGCTGAAGCCATAGGATACATTGGATCTTTGTTCAGAATGCTGCTTATACTTTCTCCAGCCTTCTCTCTGGGAAAACAAGACATGCGGTTTTCAAAGCCACCTCCTAAGGAAAGTGACTCTTCCTTCCCCTTTTCTCAGTGTAAACTGCTTTTATCCCTTTAGTATTTTCACAGTATTTTTTTTCTAGGACTCTTAGTTCATTCTGCTATGTCTGATTATTTTGGTTTGCCGAACTCAGTGGACAAGGAGCCTTGAGTTTTTGTCTGTGACTCCTCTGAAAATGGATACCTGTCTTGTAGCACCATTAGCCCCATAACTCTCCGTCCCTGTGGAAACAATGAGTATATTTTAGCCAACAGTTAAAATCCTACATTGTTGCCTTGCTTAGTTTATCTTTTAAAATTTGGTTTCTCTTTGTTTCTACAAAGTAAATTAAAAAAAAATTACAATACTGAATTTGTTCAGAGAATAGGTCAGATATTGTAAACATTGGTAGTTATTTTATATTCTGGATGAGTTTCTCCTCTGTCCTCACCTAGACAAACTTCTTGCCACACTGAAATCTATTGGAGAAATTATTTTGGCCACTCCACGTAGTTAAAAGGATATATATTTAATGGCGTAACTCACAAATTAAGTAATGGGTAGGTCGCAGGGTCTGGGGAAGGTGTAGTGCAGTCCAGCAGTGTTCTCCGGAGCTCTGCACAGTCAATCTGCACCGGTCAGCGTTCCGGCACCGAGAGCGCGCCCAGAGCGAGCGCTGGCCCATCCAGCTCTCGGGTCCCCAGGCGCCTCCCCTCGCCCCGCCTCGTAGGCGTGACAGTTGCCAGAGTCTCAATGGGGGTTGGAACTTCCAGAACCAAGCTGGAATGGCTACCCACTACATCTCCCCCTTTTTGTCTAAATAAGAAGGTTCTAAACTAATACAAGACTATATACAAAGGAATGGTTATCAAATATTGTCCAGAAATAATGAGAGATAATGACCTAGATAAGATGTAACTACAACCAATGCAAACAATATCAAGCAAGAAACACATACTAAAATCCAGAGAAGTATAGAGCATAGGTAAACAGCATGTTATAAAGATCATTCAAAGGTGTCCTATCCTAAAGAACCTGAACCTAATACTTAATATGTTCTATCTAAGATATTATATATACTAAGTTGTCACTATAACTGCTAGTCTTCAATCCCATCAAAGACCTGAGAAGGAACATAATGGTCCCTGAGAAATGATAGATGGATGCAAGCAACTTTCGGGAATCTTGCAAGAGTAGACCAAGACAGCTGGCAGCCTGGACAGTCACCTAATGTTTCTCAGCATTGTTGGTGCATTCAAATTGGCTACAGGCCTAGAGTATCTGACAGACCATTTTCAGAAGCAGGATTTCTGAAAGACCATCTTACCCTGTCTTGGCAGAGTACAGTGGTCGCTTTCCTTGTGTCCTGCTTGTCCAGAAAGGAGAGCATTGCATTTGTACTGTCAGCCATCAAGGCAAGGGCAGTTCTTTGCCCAGTAGGCCATTTTGTGCCAAAAGACAAACTTCCAAATGGAAATGTCTTAGAAGCCCAACATTCTCTCGGGATCAATTGGTGCAGCCAGGAGCAATTGTGTCTCACGTCAACAGAATTCTAAGTTATTTAAATGCCATATTCTCCAGGTCTATGAAGTGTTTGAAGATTACCTGCCCATCTGATCTATGTATCTGTAAATCTGGATAACCTAACTAACGTACCTATAGAGATGACAGGCATAGGCGACTATAAATCTATAAATCTTATCTATTGAAATAACCTAAGGACTAAGGCTTCACATAAATAAGGTAAACAGTCTATAAGCAAATGTATGGTGAAGAACGATGACTTCAAAATTGTGACAATACACAAGATATTTATAACAGAGGTAGGAATATATAGTGCGATATGCAATATGACAATAATATTAAATATATATCAATATACCGAATATCCTAAACAGAAGTAGAGCATATATAAAGTATGACAGATATAAATTTACATTTGTATCAATATAAAAATGTTTCAAATAAGAGTAGAAATATATGTACATTATAACAAATATAGTTCTGTATTTGTATCAATATACAAATTATCTTAAACAGGAGTATAAAAATAGTTTACATTTGTATCAACATATAAGAATCTATAACAGTACAAATTACAGTGCAAATTATCTAAGGTTGCTATTTTACTAAGTTTGTTTACTAGTATATACAATGATTTACCATCATATCTTATACCTATTTGTTCCATTTCTTCTCCCCCCACCCCCTTTTTTTTCTTTTTTTACAATCCTGAGTTAATATTTTCTTCCACCCCCAACCCTATAACCGTCATCCATAACCCTGAGAATTATGAAACCTAAGGGAGAAGGGGCGTCGTTTTCTTAGAATTGCTTCCTGCCGTTTAGGGGGTGATGTTATCTCTGTTGGGTACTGTGAGAAAGCTCAGATAGTTAAATCTCAGTTAGACTAACTGTAGGTTCTGCAGCAAGTTTTAGAGTAATGGGTAAGATTGTCTGAAAATCTGGCAAGAAGTGTAGTATGATGATGATTACCATGGCATCATTCTGGATTGGGTAGAGTTGTTGTTGTTGGGGCCCCATCTTCCTTCTGGTGACTTCTGAGATTGCTATTGGAAAAACTTATTTGTTATCAAAAATGGGAGGTTTGGATTTAAAGAGGACATAGCATGTAAGAAAGGATTCTGAGAAATCAAGAGTAAGCATGGAGAGAATTAGAATTTAGAAGACAATGGTCCCTTTTTATTGGTTTCCTTCTGTCTCACACCAGAGGGCTCTTCTGATATGGGACTGAAGAATCTCTTAAACTTTTCTTTTAGCAATATGCTTGGGTTTAGAGAAGGAGTGAGCCAATTCCATCTCCAAAGCCAGCTTGGCTATAATTGAATTGGAACCACAACTTTTCTAGATTGATAGAGAGAAAGATGTTAGACAGTGAGATTTTACCATGTGTAGATTGGTACCAATAGATTCTTCCTTTCTGCTGTAAACATCCAGATATCCAAGGCCTTATGAGTTTTGGAAGATGGGTATTTCCATTATCCTGGAAAGACAAAAACAGAACCCTACCCCACCCTTTGATTGTTAAATTTTTCTTACAACTTGTAGAGATGTCACATTGGTGGATGATCTTTTACTTCATCAAGGGGTTTTTCCTGTTCGAATCGAATTTTTATTAATTTTGTTGGTATCCATAGCTTTTCTTCTCCTGCAGAAACAAAGGCAAAACCCCTTCCCCAACATAGAACATATCCAGGTTTCCATTCTGAGGTCAGCACATCCTTAAAATAAACTGGTTGGTTTAGCTCAGGAGTTTTGTCTGTTGTCCAATGTCTCTCCACAGCTGTTGTTCCTTTCTCATTAGCATTGAGAAAATTCAAGGTTAATAAAGCACTATGCAGTCTATTTCTAGGAGTCATTGTCACCTGTTGCTGTTTATTTAGCATATCCTTTAAAGTTCGATTGGATCTCTCTATGACTGCTTGGCCTGTGGGATTGTGTGGTATACCTGTAACATGCTTTATATTATAATAAGCAAAGAACTGTCTCATTTTATTGGAGACATATGCTGGGGCATTGTCTGTCTTAATTTGTACAGGTATTCCCATGATGGCCATAACTTCTAATAGGTGTGTAATCACAGAATCAGCCTTTTCAGAACTCATAGGAGTTGCCCATTGAAATCCTGAATAGGTGTCAATGGTATGATGTACATACTTTAATCTTCCAAATTCTGCAAAATGAAACACATCCATCTGCCAAATTTCATTTCTTTGTATACCTTTTGGATTACTCCCTGCAGTTAATGGAGTTTGGTTATAGATGGAACAAGTAGGACATTTTTTCACAATATCCCTAGCCTGTTGCCAAGTGATGGAGAAATCCTTCTTCAAACCTTTGCTATTTATATGGTGTTTCTTATGATATTCTGAAGCTTCTAGCACATTACCTATTAGTAACTGATCAATCTCATCATTACCTTGTGCTAAAGGTCCTGGCAGACCTGTATGGGATCTGATATGTGTTATATATATAGGATGTTCCCTTTTTCTGATGATTTCCTGCAATTGTATGAATAATGAAGTTAATTCTGTATTATCAGGAATAAATTCAGCAGTTTCAATATGTAAAACAACTCTCTCTGCATATTGAGAGTCAGTGACTAGATTGAGGGGTTCTGTGAAGTCCATCAGTACCATAAGAATGGCATACAGTTCTGCCTTTTGTACAGAGCTATATGGACTTTGCACCACTTTACTTAAGTCTCCTGATTTATATCCTGCTTTCCCTGATTTATTTGCATCAGTATAGAATGTGAGGACTCCAGAAATTGGCTTTTGTCGTACAATGTGAGGAAGGACCCATTCAGTCTTCTTTATGAATTCTATTCTCTTGCTTTTGGGATAGTGGTTGTTAATCTCTCCCAAAAAGTTACTGCAGGCTCTCTGCCAGTATTCATTATCTTTCCATAGTGATGAAATTTCCTCATTAGTTAATGGTACTACAATTTCTGCTGGGTCCATTCCTGTCAACTGGCGAAGTCTTAATTTACCCTTTTGAATCAAATCAGAGATCTTTTCTATATAAGTCTTTAATTTCTTATTTGGTTTACGTGGTAGGAATATCCATTCCAATATAATATCTTCCCTCTGCATCAAAATACCTGTTGGGGAATGTCTGGAGGGGAATATGACAAGAATGCATTTAAGTTCTGGATCCACACGATCCACATGTGCTTCTCGAATTGTCTTTTCTACTAGAGCCAATTCCTTCTCAGCTTCGGCTGATAATTCTCTTGGACTATTTAATTCTTTGTCCCCTTCTAGAGTATTAGCCAAATTTTGTAGTCCATCTTTGGGTATTCCCATGATACCCAGTAAGTTGGAAATGCTTCCTAATAACTTTTGAAAATCATTAAGAGTCTTCAATCTATCTCTTCTTAGTTGTACCTTTTGGGGTCTAATTTTTTGTAGCTCTATCTTATATCCTAAGTAATTAATAGAATCTCCTCTTTGTATTTTTTCAGGAGCAATTTGCAGTCCCCAGCGAGGCAAAACTTTTTTTACTTCTTCAAACATGCTTTCCAATGTATCTAACTTTGGATCAGCTAATAGGATATCATCCATATAGTGATAAATTATGGATTGTGGAAACTTTACACGAATTATCTCTAATGGTTTCTGCACAAAGTATTGACACAAAGTAGGGCTGTTTAACATTCCCTGTGGGAGGACCTTCCATTGATATCTCTTGACTGGCTGAGAATTATTATAATTAGGTACTGTGAAGGCAAATTTTTCTCTATCATTTTCCTGTAAGGGTATGGTAAAGAAACAGTCTTTTAAGTCAATAACTATTATAGGCCATTCTTTTGGTAGCATAGAGGGCAAGGGCATCCCAGTCTGTAGGGAGCCCATTGGCTGAATTACTTTATTAATAGCTCTCAGATCTGTCAGCATTCTCCAATTACCAGATTTTTTTTTAAATAACAAATACAGGAGAATTCCAAGGACTGGTAGATTCTTCAATGTGTTGAGCATTTAACTGCTCTTGAACCAGCTGTTCTAAAGCTTGTAGCTTCTCTTTTGTCAAAGGCCATTGTCCAACCCAGACAGGTTTATTAGTTAGCCATTTTAAAGGTAAGGCAGTTGGTACTTCTGAGAGTTCAACAACAGTCGTGCTCTGTTTGTGAACAGCCTGAATGGTTGGTGACTGATTTTTATAGCATGTTATGATATTATTCCTAGAAACATGCATTGGTCTGTATTCCTTTTCTGAAAGTGTAGGAATTTTAATCTGGGTATTCCACTGTTGTAACAGATCTCAGCCCCAAAGATTTACTGCTACATTTGCTACATAAGGCTTCAGCCTTCCTCTCTGTCCTTCTGGCCCTATGCATTCAACCCATCTCGAACTCTGTTTTATCTGAGATAGGGTGCCAATCCCTAACAGTTGGACATCTACCTCTTGAAGAGGCCAATTCGGATGCCATGATTTTGGTGTAATTATAGTCACATCTGCACCTGTGTCTACCAGGCCCTCCAGAACCAGGCCATTAATTCGAATTCTAAGCTTTGGTCTTTTGTTCATTTATGGAAGTCTGCCAAAATATTTGTTTTATAGTGTTCTTTGTAAACTGTGATCCAGCTATCAAAGCTGTTTTATCATCCATTGCAGTATCGGTTTTTACATTAGGCATTGGTTTATTCAGTTGTCCTGGAGAGGAATTTCTTCCACAGTGGCAGGGAATGTTCGTACTACGTTTGGTTTGGGGGCCTGCAAGAGGCCCCCTGAGGCGTTTCCCGCCAGTAAAGGGTTGCCTTGTATATCTATTTTTGATCTGCACTCACTGGTCCAATGTCGGCCTTTGCCACATCTTCTACATAATCCAGGAGGTGGTTGGGGTCTCCTGTTTAGGCTATTCCTAGAAGGTGTATTGCTTCTAGGAGTACCCCATGTACAGTTTTTACTTATATGACCTGGTGTACCACACTTAAAACATTTGGTAACACGGGGCCTTCTTTCACCTCTGGGATTTGTCTCTCCTATCCAAGCCTCATTACTGTAGTTGAGACTGAACACCATTAGTATATTGAATCCATTCTTCCAAAGGAGCTGATCTGATCTTTAATGGTGTAAGTATTCTTCTGCATTCTGCATTAGCATTGTCAAACGCCAAGGACTCAGTTAATACTTTTCTTAATTCTTTGTCTGACACAGCTCTTGTTATAGCTCTGTTCAGTCTTTGTAAAAAATCAGTGAAGGGTTCATGCGGTCCCTGAAATATCTTTGTGTATACCTCAGTTGGTTTTCCAGGTTCTGGAATTTTTTCCCAAGCATTTAGAGCTGCTGTACGGCATAGGGATATTGTATGCTCATCATAAGTGGCTTGTACATTCCTGTCAGCGAAACATCCCTCACCAAGTATTTGATCTTGGGAGATCACAAAACCTCTGATTTTACCTTGTTGTTCTAAATTTTTTGCCTCTTCTCTCAACCAGCTTTTCCACTGTAACTGCTGACTATATTCTAGAACAGCTGAAATTAACTGATGCCAGTCATCTGGAATGATTCTATGTGAGGTAGACCACGAATTTAACATCTGTTTTACATATGTGGATTGTATCCCATACGTAACTACTGCTTCCTTTATATTTTTAAAGTCCCTTGTTGAAATTGGTTGTAATGTATATGTCATATATGGCTCGGGGTGTGTGTCATCTGCTGGCTTCTCATGGACAATAACAGGATAAGCCATTGTATGAGAGCCATTTGGAGATGTTACAACCTCTATGGTCTTGACCTTCTGCTTATTAGTTCCCTTGTCATGTTTACTGAGAGTTTCTTCTAGGGCTTGCAAACGAGCACCTAGGGTCTGTTCTAGGGAGTGAACCTCCTCTCTTGCAAGGGACTCCATATTTCTCATGGAATCATAGAAGTTTTTATGTTCCTCAGAAACACATGATTCCATGGACCTTATCCTATCAATTAACAATAATCTTTCTTCCTTATATACTGTCTGAGTAGCCACAACTTCACTCTGGAGAGTTAGTGTTCTATCCATTAAATATTCATATTTATTATCAATAAAATCAATTTTGGGTATAAGCCTGTTTTGTAAATCCTGATTAGCAGATTCTAGAGAAAGAATCTTTTTCTCTAAGCCTTCATTGCTATCTTTGAAAGCAGATTCCAGAGAATCTTTTTCTCTAAGCCTTCATTGCTATCTTTGAAAGCAGATTCCAAAGAGAGAATCTTTTTCTCTAAGCCTTCATTGCTATCTTTGAAAGCAGATTCCAGAGAGAGAATCTTTTTCTGTAAGCCTTCATTGCTATCTTTTAAAGCCTGTATCAGTCCCAATAATGATTTTTTTTTTTTTTTTGATTTTTCGAGACAGGGTTTCTCTGTGTAGCTTTGCGCCTTTCCTGGAGCTCACTTGGTAGCCCAGGCTGGCCTCGAACTCACAGAGATCCGCCTGGCTCTGCCTCCCGAGTGCTGGGATTAAAGGCGTGCGCCACCAACGCCCGGCCTCATCTTTGTTCTTAAACCAGTGTTTGAACACTGTGTGAATTATTATGATGAATGCCAAAATGGTATAGCCCAGATATGCCTTAGGAATGTCGTATATTTCCAGGAAGATGTCATTCATCATACAGGCAAAAAGGTTTTTAAACTCTTGTGAGGTAATGTTGTCGGCCATATTACACGAATTACTCAAAATTTGTTAGTCAATTTTAAGGTGTAAAATTATCAAGTACCTTTACTTGAAACAATATGCTTACCTTTCGTGTAGTAGCACTTTTCAGCCAGCAGGTGGCGTTGGTACAGCTCCGAAACAGGGCCTGCTGGCGATCTTGGCTAGAGTCGGAGGGAGATGGCGGAAATGGCGGAGATGGCGGAAATCGGAGCTAGCACTCTCCTGCCTCTTTCGCTGGTCTGGGGCTAAGCTAGGGAATTGACTAGCTGCTCCCTTTTTCGGGAATGGAACCGTGTAGGTGTTCCCTGGTTATATGGAACTTTGCAGGCGGGTTTAGGTACCCACCAGCTAGGGAGGAGACGGCGGGAGCCGCCCAGGCCTTTGGAGTTTGCCCCACGTGAGCGCCAGATATTGGAGAAATTATTTTGGCCACTCCACGTAGTTAAAAGGATATTTATTTAATGGCGTAACTCACAAATTAAGTAATGGGTAGGTCGCAGGGTCTGGGGAAGGTGTAGTGCAGTCCAGCGGTGTTCTCCGGAGCTCTGCACAGTCAATCTGCACCGGTCAGCGTTCCGGCACCGAGAGCGCGCCCAGAGCGAGCGCTGGCCCATCCAGCTCTCGGGTCCCCAGGCGCCTCCCCTCGCCCCGCCTCATAGGCGTGACAGTTGCCAGAGTCTCAATGGGGGTTGGAACTTCCAGAACCAAGCTGGAATGGCTACCCACTACAGAAATCATTTTATATTTGTGGGCTTTTGGAATTGGGGGCTCAAAGGGCAGGAAAGGGCCGGTGAGCCTTAGGGTTTTGTTTTGTTTTTTAAAGTGACCTAAACAGGAGTTACTGATAGCAAAGCACTGACTGCTTCAGTCTCTGTGTTTGCGTTCATCAGTGACAGAAATTGTTCCTAGAAGTGAAGTGTGGGCTGCTGTTGTAGAGGGGTGTGCCAATATCCAGATTATGTCACGGCTACTTAAGTGTAGAAGAGCGAGCATCAGAAAGTGTCCCGTGACACAGGCTCACTGTTCTGAGCGATTCTGGCTTTGGGAGGACGTGGACTCTTTAGGTGGACTCCCTTCCTGGTAACAGCCTCCTCCTGTGCTGCCCTGATAAAGATGGGCCTGTGCTGAGCAGTCTGAACTGTCTTCCCAGAGGACTGTGCACAGGTGGGAAGGGGGCGTGGCCTGCCCGCCTGCAGCACGCTTTCCTGAGGGATGGAGTTGGACTTTGCATTTCTGCTCCCTGCCATCCCTTCCTGTCACTTGTTTGACTGACAGAGTGCCAGGCCACCTCACAGACATTCCTTGATGTGTGTGCTGGGGATTTTAGTACATTTCTTCAAACCCCAAATACAGCGCCCACCTTTGAGAACAAAAGTTTGTTTGTTTTTAAAATAGGGGCTAGGGAGATGGCTCTGTGATTAAAATGCTCGCTGTGTGAACTTAAGGACCTGAATTTGGATCCTCAGCACCTGTGTAAAATCTGGGCGTGGTGTGCATCTGTAACTCCAGCACTGAGTGGGCAGAAAGCAGGAGGGAGACACGCAGATTCCCAGAGCTCACTGGCCACCAGCCTGGCCAGCCAGTAAGCTCTGGGTTCATTGAGAGACCCCCTCTCAGGAGAGAACATAGACAGGGCTGGGGAGAGGGCTCTTGCAGAGGATCCAGGTTTGGTTTCCAGCTCTGCACCGAGATGGCAGCTCACAACCATCTGTAACTCCAGTTCCAGGGACACTAACACCTTCTCCTGGCCTCTGCAGGTACCAGGGACTCATCATGGTTCACAGACATACATGCAGGGAAAGCACACAAGTGTCTAAACACATAAATAAAAATAATCTTTAAAAAACACAATGAAGACTAGAGCACATAGCTCTGCATACATGTGCACACATGTATCATATGCACACATCTATTTAAAGTATACATAGAACATATATAATTGAACTGTGCTGGCTTTCCCCCTTCACCTCATCTCAGTGAAGGGGTTACAGTGGGAGCACTTTCCGGTGTCTGGGGCATTTATTCTGTAGAGCTTTTGCACCCACGTGACTCAATTGTTTATGAATAGTGCCATCTGTCTATTTTTGCTGTTTTTAAATCAGTATTTTTATTGCAGGTACGTGTGGTTCTCAAATACAGGCATGTTGATGGGAATCTGTGTATCAAAGTAACAGACGATTTAGTTGTAAGTATCCATTTTTATTTGTTGCAGGGGGGTGTGTGTGAGTTGACCATTGTTTGAAGTTCTTTATGGAGAGTTCGTGCAGATGACCTCTCTAGGGTACTTGCTGTGCATGCATTCCATAGTGAAGACTTCATTCTAGAGCGGTTCTTTTTGGGTTTTTGAGACAGGGTTTCTCTGTAGCCCTGGCTGTCCTGAAACTCACTTTGTAGCTGGGCTGGCTTCGAACTCAACAAAATCCGCCTGCCTCTGCCTTCAAGTGCTGGGATTAAAGGTCTGCACCACCACCACCTGGCCTGAAGCTGTTCTTTTAGACTCAGGAAGTAGCTGAGCTTGCTTCGGGAAGGCAGTGTACCAGCAGTGGCCCAAGAGCCACTTCTTAGGCCTTAAGCCAGAGAAATGTAGAGATTTAAATTGAGCAGGTTTCCTTTCTCATGGTGAGAAGTCCATTTTATATAATTGTTTGTTGTTCTTTTTGAGTCAGGGTTTCATTGTGTAGCTTTGGCTGTACTGGAACTCACTATGTAGACTAGGCTGGCCTCGAACTCACAAAATGCTAGGATCAAAGGTGTGCATCATCATGCCTGGCTCCATAAATGATATATTTGAAACCAGACCCAGGGCTTGTTGCCGTTTCTCCATTGGTCCTTCCCTGCCTCTGGCTGGACTCCTGTGCCCTCCACCAGTACTGCTCCTGATGTGAACTCACCATGCTGTCATTAGTTCATGTTCATTTGATCCCCTCCACGTCCGGTGTGAAGACCATATTCCGTGGGAAGTTTTAGCACTTGTAGCTTTGCTCTATGTTTGCCTTGTTCTTCTGTGTTCCCGTCTCTGCTCATTACTAGATGTTTCCCCATAAATACCATCTTTTACCAGTATTCTGGCCTTGGTTATCCTTTTGTATTGCTTCTTCTAGAACAGTCCATTAGATTGACAGCTGGTACCTTCTGTATTCATGTCTGCTTACAGATTTGTGTATTTGACTCCTATTTTTCTTCTGAGACTCTGACTAACTCAAGTCAAGTGACATTACTTAATGCACCCTTCAGAGTTAGCCTTTCCAGAGTGGCACCTATCAGCTCTTCATCTGCTCCTTCTGGTCTGTGGTTAGGCATGCTGTCACCCACCTGGCCAGAAGCCTGGGGATGGTATTTGGTCCCTTCTTTTCTTTGGTGGTTATGCCTACTGTTGGTTTATTTGGAAAGTAGCATTTTGATCTCTTAACGTGCCATACCTACACTGGGCTAGGCATTCGGACTTGCTGACTCCAGCCTCTTCCGCCTCCTGCTCCTGTCACCGGCTCTCCATCTTCACTGATGCTCTCCTCAGATGAGGGCCACACTGGTGTATTAGAACCGTCTCAACATGCCGTGCCTTTCTTTAGTTCATCCTGTGCACTGCCAGTGATCTCTCTCTCTCTCTCTCTCTCTCTCTCTCTCTCTCTCTCTCTCTCTCTCTCTCTCTTACACACACACACACACACACACACACACACACACACACACACACACACACACAGAGTTTCCCTCCCATTTTCCAAGGGCTGTCCACACACTACATGTGCACTACTACTGAGCATATCTCCAGCCCCGCCAGAATGATTTTTAAAAGTGAAAACTTGATTGTTAACTCCCTTAAAAACAAACCCTTTACATGTCATCCTCAGGTCCCTCTGATGTGTTTTCTGCATTAGGAAGAGACCGGTCTCTCCAGTAGGAAATACATAAATACAACTTAATAGTAAAAGTCTTGTAGCCCATGCTGGCCTGAACTTGCTATGTAGCTGAGAATGACCTTCAGCTTTTTTTTATTAATTTATTCTAGGTATGTGGGTGTTTTGCTGCATGTATGTCTGTGTACCATGTGCATGCCTGGTACCTTAGGAGGCCAGAAGAGGGGACTGGAACTTATAGACAGCAGGATTTAACTTGCCATTTTTGAGATGTTCCCTAGAGGAGTTTCTGTACATTTCATCTGCAGCAGTGGCATTTAAAGTAATGTAGGGAAAGCAATTGTTGGATGCTCAGTATGACTCCAGAGAGAATAGAGCAAAATAAGGGCAGACAAGACTCCCAGATATTTGACCACTAACCTGCTTCCCTCATTACTAGAATCTAGCTTTGCTTAGTTTTTATGTCTTTACATTTTCTGACAGTGTTTGGTGTACAGAACAGACCAAGCTCAAGATGTAAAGAAGATTGAGAAATTCCACAGTCAACTAATGCGACTTATGGTGGCCAAGGAATCCCGCAGCGTCTCCATGGAAACAGAATGAATGGTTTGCAATGAAGAAGGCTGTTTGTATGTTCTTGGGAAGTAAATAGCTTTTGAAACTGAGAAAGTGTTGGGAAGAAAATATTTATGTAACTGAGCTGTTGAGCTGAGAGACCAGCCTGTGTTCTAAGGATTGCTTTAGACAGTGGGATGTCAGCGCTTTCAGTTAGAAAACCTTTATTTTTGGAAACTGAATAAGAAATACCTTAGTAACTTTTTGCAGATCCTTTGATGTTGGGCAAATATGTAATTATTTTTCTGATAAATTCATATCAGCAATTTGTTGATGAATTAACAAGAAAAGTTAGTTCTTTCTAGATTGTGTTTAAGAGGAAATAAAATGTAACCTTTTGCTGTGTTGGTATGTTTCTTTTGGAGCATAACATTTGTGCCGTTTATAATAAACTTGGCAGCTGAGGTCACTGCTCTGCAGTGCGCATGATCGGTGGGAATTGCAAGCCTGCTGTACCTTTCTTGCCAGGTTCAAACTGTGTTTGAATAGAAGGGATATGTAGCATCAGCTTGCTGAGCAAAGTCAAGCTGTGAGTCTGACTTTCGGTTACTTGAGTGCACAGGCAGAATGATGGTGACTGTGACGGAAGGAAACCACGCTATGCAGAATATTCATCATGTAATTCCTGCCTGTGGTTGCTCAGAAGGGTAAGGATTATTCAGACTGAACTAAAGTATTAAGCATAGCATGCCTCTTAGAACTGTTAGGTTTCAGTAAACCAGAAGTCTACTCTTTCATATTTAGCCTGTATTTGTCATCTGATTTTACCACCTAAATGTAATGTCCCATGTTGTCTGCTCAAGAGTAAAGTGAAGAAGGTCCTGCACTAAAGTATATTTTGTAAAAATTTGTCATGTTAATAACATTTTAACTTGAAATTTTTATTTTAAGAATTTTAGCCTGTTTTAGAAGTCAGTAAATAAAATATAAGCATACTATTTTTGTTCAAGTTTTTAATTTCTTGTGTATGTTTCTTTCCTTTCCTTCTCTTTCTTTAGCTAGGGTCTCACTAGCCCTGGCTGGCCTCAAACTCACAGAGATTCACTTGCCTCTGCTTCCCAAGAGTTGGGACTAACGGTGTGGGCCACCATGTAGCTGGAAGTTTTCCTGTGTCCCGCCTGGGCCCTGCAGTCAGGATGAATCTCTCCTGCCTGCGTTCCACAGCCACTTGGTCCCAAATAAACACACAGAGGCTTATATTATTTTCAAACTGTATATGACCTAATAGCTCAGGCTTCTTGCTAGCTAGCTCTTACATCTTAAATTAACCCATTTCTATAAATCTATACTTTGCTACATGGCTTGTGGCTTACCAGTACTTCTACATCTTGCTTCTCCTGGCGGCGGATAGCAGCGTCTCTCCTGCCTCTCCTTTCTCTTCCTGTCTATCCTCAATTTCCTGCCTAGCTATAACCTGACTTGCCATAGGCCAAATGGCTTTATTTATCAACCAAACAGAGCAACACATATTCACAGCATACAGAACATCCCACAGCACTTCCCCTTTTCTGTCTAATCAAAAGGGAGGGTTTTAACTTTAACATAGTAAAATTACATATAATAGAACAGTTATCAAGCAAGAATTACGATTACAGTATCTAGCCAAATTTGTATTTGGCAAAATTAAAGATTCTATCTATCCTATATTTGTAAGTCTAAGGTTCATATCTAATTTATCTTTTATCATAACCAAGGAAAATTATAACTATCTAGCCTTCAACTACATCAGAGTCTCCAGAAGGATATAATATTACCTAAGTAAACAGGAACTGCATTGTAAAACAACTTCCAAAATCTAGAATAACAGAGACCTCTACCTGCCTGGACAGTCATTCAGAGTTCCTCTGTAACATTGGGGCATCCATCTTCAGCCAGTAGACCTAGAGTTTTTTAGTCACTTCTCCTTGTGTCCTGTAAAATATTTGGCAGTCTCCTCTGCAAAGCAGGAACCTGAAGAATCATTTCGCCCCATTTTGGCAAATTTGGTGGTCATTTTCCTATGGGTCCTGCATGTCCAGTTTATACAACATATTATCAGCAGTCCAGGCAAGAGCAGTTTCTTGTCCAAATGGCTATTTTTGCCAAGAAGATAAACTCCATATTGAGTGTTTTCAACATCTATCTTTCTCTTTGAAGTAAATTGGTGCTGCCAGGAGCAGATGTGTCTCACTGTCCAGAAAGTCTTAAGTTTTTAAACTATTTTAAATGCCATGTTCTGTAGGTCTTTGAAGTGTTTGACGATTACCTACCTAACTGAAATATATCTATATATACCTAGAAAACTTAACTAACATGACTATGAGTTTGAATATCATAGATGACTAATTATTAATCTGTATATTTTATTTATACATTACAATTTCAATGAGCTGCACAAACATAACACCTTTAGAGATATATTTAGCATAACAAAATTAAATTTGTATCAATAAACTAAAATCCATAGCAATGTAAAATATTTCAAGCAAGTTCTTGCTCTTTAAAAGTAGATTCAATAATCTACCATTTTATCCTATCATATCTATATCCTATATTTTTATATCATATCCCCTTTTCTCTTTTAGAAAGAGCTTGACTATGACCAGTAACAATTTGTAACCAATAACCTAAACAAAGACAAACATCCATAATCCATTTTTTGGGAATGTGAGCATAGTATTCTAGGCTACTTCCTGCTGATAGGGGGCACTGATAGTCTTATGGGGATCCTGAGAAAATTCAAGATAATGGTCAAGTCCTGGGAAGACAGGCTATAACCTTTATTGATAGGTACCATCTGTTAAGGTTCAGGAGGTCTCTTGATCAAATCTGATCCATCTTAACCTGGAACAAATCCATAGCCCCTTGCTTCCTGTAGAAACAAAAGCAGAGCCTCTTTTCCAAAACAACATATCCTTAGATCCAAATTTTGAAGTCAAGATACTTTTAAAATAGACATTGGTTTAACTGAGCAGCCTTTACAGTCAAATCCCAAAGACAATATAATCTAGACTCTGTGTGATTTCTATCTTTACGTGGCTTATTTTTTATATTACTGTTACTGTCTCTTTGAAGACTTTTTTTTAAAAAAAAAAACAAAAAACTGTTTCTTTATATAACTGTATGTCCTCCTTTTCCTCCCTCTTCCAAGCCTACTTGCATTTTTACACATAATGTAAACCATTTAAGGTCTTATTCCATCTGAATCTGCCTTATTGTGAATCTATTGCTTTAAACTGCAGTGGCTAGTACTTAAGTGGAAGCCTTGGCTGCTGACTCCGCCCACTTGAGCTTTCCAATGTGGTGGTGGTATGTTTACCTCCAGCTCTGGGAGCCATGTGCACCACCAACTCTTGGAAGCAGTGGGTCTATGCCTCCACCAGAGCAGCGTGTAGCCCAGAAATCATTTTTTTCTTTTTTGTCTGTACTAGCAAAAGCTAAATCCACCATGCAGCATACTGCAGGTCAAGCCTGTACTCTGCTGCCAACCTGCCATACTGTAGCTCAGGGCTGGCCTGAGAGACACAACTAGGAAGCTGATTTTAGCTCTGTTCTTAAGCTTTCTCAGGTTTTAGGTGGAAACTCTTGCTCCACATTGGGCAGCCAAAATGTAGCTGGAAGTTTTTCTGTGTCCCAGTCGGCCAGCAGTTAGGACAAATCTCTCCTACCTGTGTCCCACAGCCGCTTGGTCCCAAATAAACACACAGAGGCTTATATTATTTTCAAACTGTATATGACCTAATAGCGCAGGCTTCTTGTTAGCTAGCTCTTATATCTTAAATTAACCCATTTCTATAAACCTATACTTTGCCACATGGCTTGTGGCTTACCAGTACTTCTACATCTTGCTTCTCCTGGTGGCAGCTAGCAGTGTCTCTCCAGCCTCTCCTTTCTCTTCCTGTCTATCCTCAATTTCCCGCCTTGCTATAACCTGACTTGCCATAGGCCAAATGGCCTTACTTATCAACCAATGAAAGCAACACATATTCACAGCATACAGAAAGATATCCCACAGCACCACCACACTTGTTTTGTATGGATTTCTTGACTAGAGTATACTATATTCATTTAGTCTAATGTGAGTTTAGAGACATGAAAAGTGAATGTTTTTCTTTGTTAACTTTTTTGTCTTTTTATTTCATCAGTCTCTAAGCTATTTGTTGATGGTTAAAATTGTTTCTTCTATTTGGGAAAGTACAATCAAATACTACTTTTTTAGTTTTGAGTTTTTTGGCTTTAAATTTTCTCCCCAGAATTAATGGGAGAAAGGGGACATGACCTTTTTCTCATTCACATCTACTTTTATGAATCTGTAGCAATAACCTGAATAATAGTTCTTACAGCCCATAATAAGACTCCAGTGGTCATATCTTCTGAACGGTGTAGTGTGCCCTGAGTGTGTCCTTCATCAGCATTTCTGGATGTTGAAATTAACTGGTCTTATTTTAGCAGTTTGTTTTGTGACATATTTGATCAAAATATAGGACACAACTCAAGGCAGGAACCTAAAATATCTATACACGTAAGTTAATTAAAAAAAATAGTAAAATGAGCACTGAGGAAACGAGTCAGAGGATCAAGAGTTCAATACCAACATTGACTACTTATAAATGAGGGGCTGGCGGGATGGTTCTGTGGTTAAGAGCACTGGCTGCTCTTCCAGAAGACCTGGGTTCAATTCCCAGCTCCCACACGGTGGCTCACAACTGTCTATAACTCCTGTTCCTGGGGATCCGACACCCTCACACAGACATACACACAGCCCAAACACTAATGTACATAAAATAAAAAAATTAAAAATAAATAAAAACACCCCAAATTGTACATTCAAAATATCTTCAGTTTAGTGGGTGCCAGTTACACCTCATCTCAGTAAGGTGTTTCTGGCAAGAAAAAAAGAAGCTGTTGCAACTGACACCCGCAGCTGACAGCCTGCAGCTGCTGCACCTGTGACTCCCTGCAGTGTTCACACAGACCCAGCCTCGCTGCCCCCAGTACCCAGGCTCAGCTGCCCCCAGTACCCAGCCTCGCTGCCCCCAGTACCCAGGCTCAGCTGCCCTCAGTACCCAGCCTCGCTGCCCCCAGTACCCAGCCCGACAGCTGCCCCCAGTTAATGTCCATTTGAATTGCAAAATTTAACATCTGTTGAGTGTAAAGTTAGTTGAACTTAAGTGCCTCAGTTTCCTCAGATGCCAAATGGCATTAATAATAATATTACTTAGAGTTATGAGGACCAAGTAAATTAATATCGATGCCTGGCACATAGCAACTCTATTACAATTACTAAATTAGAAAGCTTGGTTGAATACTTTGCAAATGCCTTTCCCATTTCTGTTGCTTATAGTTTTTTTTGGCCTAGGAGTACTGTTTGGGGGTTTTCTAAAATTGGTTTGTTTTCTATTTGTGCTTCCACACATGATCACAAGTTCAGTTATTTAAGGTGACGCATTCGATTCTCTAATGGATTCGGGTGTTCAAAATGAGCCTTAAATGGCCAAAACCAAGGTGTTGGCACAACTGGTCGTCCTGGAGGCCGAGAGAAACGTCCCTAGTCTTATTACTGTTTGCCTGCCCGCCTGCCTGCTCCCCGCCCCTTTCTGTTTTAATTCTATTTATTTACTTATCATGTATGCATGTGTTCCTGTATGCGTGAGTGCATGTCCCACATCTGCTTGTGGAGTCACATCAGCTTGTAGGAGTTGATTCTCTCCTTCACCGTGTGACTGCGGGAATTGAACTCAGGAGCTGATTCTCTCCTCCTACCATCTGGACCGCGGGGATTGAACTCAGGTTGTCAGGTTCGGGGAAGCCCCTTTGTTTACCCAATCTTCTCTCCCAGCTTTCTGAAGCTGTCGTCCTCAGGTGCACGCTTCCTCTGCACTGTCCATCTGTAAAGATGTGGTCACAGGTTCTGGGGATTACGATGTTGATGTCTTTGGGGCTATTCTGCCTACCATGGATCTCTTTTGTTACACAGAAACTTTCTCAGAGACTTATTTAATTACCAACTGCATTGGCCCGTGGCAAGGCACTTAGAGGCAGGCGGAAATCCAAGCAGATAGACAAGAAGAGAAAGGAGAGGCAGAGAGATGCCAGTCTGCCGCCCAAGGAACAACATGCCAGCAGACCGGTAAGCCTCGGAACACATGGCAAAACATAGATTAATAGAAATGGGTTAATTTAAGTTATAAGAGCCAGCTAGCAAGAAGCCCGCCATATGCCATGCAGTTGGTAATTAAAGTAAGAACAAGAACGACTGGATGGAGGGTCTGTTCGTAGAAATCCGTTCTGCTGATTTCTAGCTGTGACCTCGGATGTGTTCCAGTTCCCTCACTGAAAAGTGGGTGAAAACAGTACACATGTTACTCTGGCGGTTATAACGCGTAGAAAAAGTGACCAGCAGAAGGCACTGAGCTTGGCCTGCCCCCAAACACTGGTCATCAAAGTATGTGTTGAGGGGACTACCTTCCACACTAGAGGGCCGAAGGGAGGAAGTGGCCTCCCTCATCTTCACGCAAAGTTGAAGAGACTGAGGCCAGGAGAAAGGTCTTGTCCAGAGAACCCAGCTGGTGGGTGGCAGCGCCGAGCTGCACAGGTACCCCTTGGATCCTTCGTACAGAGACCTGTCCCCAGTGGTTACATGACTCATCATGGGGGTGGGTGGACACGGCTGGCAGACTCCAGCAGCTGGAAGGAGAAAGGGTTCAGGGCATCTGACCAAATGTAGAGTGAGCGGGACCCTCTGCCTCCATCTTGCCCTTCTCCCAAGCTCCTCCTTAGGGCTGGGGTCAGGGCACAGTGGGGCACTGTTGTCCTTGACTCTTTTGGGTAACTGCACACACCCAGCAGGTAACCCTCCCAGGTTTCTTGGTGTCCCCTGAGCATCTTGTGATGATGGATGATGAGGGGCTGTCAGATAACCACAAACAGTGATAGGTATGGCTTCTGCTCCTGCCCACCAGTCCCATCACAGGCCACGGAGACACAGCAGAAGCCTGGATACATTTAACTCCCTTAGTTCAGGGTGGACCCCTCTGGTGTAATCTCCACCTGGGCCACGGCCTTGGCCCCTCTGCTCGCCTGGCTCTTAGCAGCCTCTGCTGTAGTGGCCTAGGAACAAGGAGGGGCAGCCATTCCATGTCAGAGGTCTCAGGCGTCCAGTTCTGGTCGGTGTCCGAGTCTAGCCCTTTGGGATGCTGAAGTCACTGTGATCCCTGACAGTGGTCCTGTCCTTGAACATTAGAGTGAAGAGTGTTGGTCCTGCTTTCCCCAGTGAGCCCCGAGGAAATGCCCCATGTTTCTGCTGGCTGTGAACTATTAGTCAGGCTGTTAACAGTTATGTTCTTTGTGTGCAAACGTGTGTGTGGTCATGCAGAGGCCAGAGGTTGACACCGCATATCTTCCTGGATTGCTTTCTGCTTTATTTGCTAAGGTCGGGCCTCACTGGACTCAAAGCTCCTGATTTGCTAGTCTAGCCAGTCAGCTTGTCCTTGGGAATCTCCCGTTTCTGCCTCCTGCGTGCTGGGATTACAGGGGGCTGCCATGCCCATCCAGCATTTGTGTGGCTGCTGTGAATCCAGACTCCTTCTGCTTGCCTAGGTGCTTTATCCACTGAGCCATTTCCCAGCCCCAACCACCGTGTTCTTAAGTTGGCACAACGACATCTCACCTCACAAGTGACGGTGTGGAGCAAATCACAGCGATAGGAAGGTGCTCGCAGTGCCTGGCAGTCAGTGTTCAGCAATGCCAGCTGCTGTAGCAGGTGTTGTGATTGTCACCTTGGAGTTCTATTTCAGACTCACTCATTCCATCCATGATGTCACCCAGACACCCTCAGGCAGAGGCAAGGGTTGGGCTGACTTAGTAACTGAGGAGTCAACCTCAGGCTCATCAGGTCCCCAGGACGGTGTCTGCCATGCTCAACGCCCCCCATGGATGAGGGATGAAGGGATGGCATGAGGTCCATTTCAACCTCCAGGGACGTGGCCGTGGACAAGTCACTTGCTTCTCTTTCCTCTGCAGAGAATAAGGGTTGGCATCACCTGGCACACAGTAGCTGCTCAGGCGGGGATAGTAGAAGCCCTGTAGTTGATGGATTAGGGGCTTTGGGGAAGAGCAGGGAGAAGCGGCCCTTGCTCTGGTGTCTTTATAGTGCGGCCACGTTAAACTCGTTACCTGGCCACCCATCCCCACCATCTTTCCACAGGATCAGATCCTGAAGGCAAGCACGCCATCTTCATCCTTGCTGTGTCCTCAGGGCCTGATGTTTGCCTAGTGAAGAGATG